>NW_017672586.1:84685-165701 GCF_001879085.1 Nicotiana attenuata
CATTTGACAATGAAGTTAGTGAGCGAATATATAAAAGAATGTTAAAACCAATAGGGTACCTTGAAGACATGAAATACGTCTATCTAAATCGGATACTCTTTCTTGACTCCAGCCAAATAGGAATTCAGAAATCAGCACCGTAAGATTTGCTCAATCAAAGTTTAGTTATCAAACTATACGATGTACCTGTTGGAAAAAAGCTGTACGACATGCCTTTTGGGAGTAATCGCTAAGATTTGCTAAAGCAAAGGTGTTAGGCGTTAGATTTTCCGTTTTACTAAATTGAGTATTTAGTAAGGATATTTTAGTAATTTAACTTTTTAGTTTAGGGCTTCCCATTTTTAATATATATATATATATATATATATATATATATATATATATATATATATATATATATATATATATATATATATATATATATATATATATATATGCGCGCACGCGCATGAAATAAGAGCTAGGTGGTCGATTGTTCTTGAAGTGAGGACTATTGAAAGTTTGTTCTTTTGTAGTATCAATTTTCGGTGTTACAAAAGAAGATGAATATGATGAAAGAGGAGAACAAGATACTAAGGGAGGCAGTAGAGCAAACAATGAAAGATTATTATGACTTACAAAAGAAATTCTCAAGTACTCAACAAAACAATGGCAAGAAGTTAAACTTAGCTACCTGCATGAATTATACGAGAAAATGGATGCGTAATGGCTTTTGCGCAATCAATACTCAAAATCAATTTTCTCCTTTTTCATTTTAGTGAAATAAGGGGCGATAATGGGATCTTACATCAGATCATTGTTTACCCGTAAAACGGTATAGTTGAATTTATACGTGGTTTCTAGAGAAGTAAATTAATTCGATCCTAAAATAATGAAATAATTGAAGAAATATGTAACACTTTGCGTTGATATGAAGACGAAATAGCAGAAATAATGATTCCGGTAGCGAGGCCTCCGGGCACAACAGTAATAAGAACAAAAAGCAAGAAGATAAAATTGTATAGAGCTATGAATAGATTATAGTATCAGTTTTGCCAGAAAATTCGTGTCCTTTACAATGATAACAGAACTCACTATTTGTAGCTACGTCTAAGGAACAAGGTCATAGGATCATGCCCTTCTTTAGTGTCAATTATGAGGGCCATTGATGAAGGTGTAACGGTAAGTATAAATGACAAACTCTTTGTAACGGGCAGTGCACTCAATGCTGTGGAATATTCTTCATTAATGCCACCGGGCAGAGGGTATTTACTGCCTCTTTATAAATGTCATTCCTTCCGGTACCAAACGGGACAATTGCCTTCGGTTCCACGTGTCATTCTTTTTAGCGGCCACCTGGCATAGCATATTTCAGCTAGCTCGTCAAATGAATATTCAGGGATCTCTGTTGTTCAAAGATAGATCTTGAAACAATACTGATTTAGCTATAATTCAAGCGTAATTTGTTGTATATAAAGTTAATCCAATTATGAAGGGTCTGTTTTATTTTCTGTTCTTTTGGTTGTAGGAATATCCTGAAGATTTTCTTTCACTTCATGGAAATGACTATATTGACTTTGATATGAATAAGAGGACACCATCACCAGCATCAAAAGAAGATGATATTGGAGATGGTGAATTAGGGTTGTCTTTGACATTATTAAGTAGTGGTAGAAGTGCAAGCAAAGTAGAAGCAGATGAAGAAAGAAAAGAGAAGAAAGAAGATGTAACAAGCACTGGATAGAAGGAACCTCAGCACTAGAATCACGAACATAAGCCGAATAAGCCAAACACTCATTTTCAACCATACGCCGAGCCTTCATATAAGAAATAACCCTGCTGATAGAATGACCAGGAGTCCCTCTTCACTCCAATCAAGGCAACCCCGACAAGGCTAAGGTCACGGTCTTGGCATGACAGTCCAATATAGCATGGTAAGGTGACAACCAATCCATCCCCAAAATGACATCGATATCCACCATATCGAGAAGTAGGAGGTCTACACTAGTCTCAAGACCCGAAATAACAACCACACACGAAGATAGACACGGTCTACAATAATAGAATCCCCTACTGGCGTGGACACATCCACGGGAGCACTCAAAGAATCACGAGGCACAACCAAATATGGAGCGAAATAAGATGACACATAGGAGTACGTAGACCCTGGATCAAATAGAACTGAAGCATCTCTACTGCAAACTGAAATCGTACCTGTGATAACTGCATCGGAGGACTCAGCCTCAGGCCTAGCTGGAATAGCATAACATCGGGGCTGGGCCCCACCACCCTGAACTATATCCCTGGGACGACCTCCTGTTGGCTGACCTCCACCTCTAGCGGCCTGGCCTCCACCTCTAACGGCCTGACCTCCACCTCTAGCGGGCTGACCCCTACCTCTAGCTCCCTGACCCCTACCTCTAGCTGGCTGGGCAGGCGGTGCTGGAATCATGGCACGAGAACTCTGCTGCTGCGACTGAACACCCACTAATCTCGGATAAGTCCTCCGGATATGCCCATACTCACCACACTCAAAACATACATCTGAATACTGCTGCTGGGGAAACTGAGACTGACCCTGACGGGCCGACTGACCGCGATAATAACTCTGAAGAGGAAGTACTCTGATGGGAGCTGGCAGTGCACTATAAGCTGGCTGCCCTGTAGGAGGTACATAAGGACCATGACTCCCTGAAGCTCCATGGGATGCCTGAAGCGCTGAATGAAATGACCTGGGATGATGGCCTCTACCAGAAGTACCTCAACCTCCAGATGAGGTCCCACTTAATCCACCGGAGTGACGAGGCCTCTTGTCAGACCCCTGACCACTACCCTGAGCTAAATCCATCTCAACTCGTCTGGCCACATTGGCTGCATCCTGGAAAGAAATCTCACTCCATGTCTCCTTAGCCATATGCAATCTGATAGGCTGAGTAAGTCCCTCAATAAACCTCCTCACCCTCTCTCTCTCTCTCTGTGGGAAGTATAAGAAGAGCATGACGGGCTAAGTCCACAAATCTGGACTTGTACTGAGTACGGTCATAGAACCCTGCTGAAGGTGCTCCAACTGCCTCCGATAGTCCTCTCTTTGAGTGATAGGAAGATACTTCTCCAAGAATAGCTGCAAGAACTGGTCCCAAGTGAGTGCTGGTGACCCAGCTGGTCTGGCCAAACAATAATCTCTCCACCATTTCTTGGCGGAACCTAACAGACGAAAAGCAACAAAGTCGACCCCATTGGTCTCCACTATCATGTTCCGTAGAACCTCATGGCAACTGTCCAAATAGTCCTGGGGATCCTCTGAAGATGTACCACTATAGGTAGTAGTGAAAAGCTTGGTGAACCTGTCTAATCTCCACAAGGCATTAGAAGACATAGCTGCTCCATCATCGGTCTGTGCTACAATACCCGGCGGAATTACCCCAACTGGCTGAGCTGCTGGAGTCTGAAACTGGGGAACCATCTGCTCCGGAGTGTGAGTAGCAGGAGTCTGTGCTCCTCCCCCAGCCCGAGAGACGGTTGGTGCTACTAGAAGTATGCCGGCCTGAGTAACACTCTCCATGAGGCCCACTAGACGGACCAAAGCATCCTGAAGCACCGGGGTAGCGATGGACCCCTCTGGAACCTGAGCTGGACCCGCTGGAACGGTCTGGGCCGGAACCTCATCATCAAACTCAACTTGAGGCTCCGCCGCTGGTGCTGCTGCTCGAGCTCTGGGCTGAGCCATGCCCCTGCCTCGGCCTCTAGCACGGCCTCGACCTCGTCCCCTGCCCCTCCTAGGAGCTGCCACTTGGGGCTCGGGCTGCTGATCAGCTGATGAAGCGGTACGTGTTCTCGCCATCTGCGAAAGAACAGAGTAGAAGTTCAACTAGCATTGAGAGATCAAGCCGCACGACAGAGATGAATAGAAGTGAAATTGTTCCTAACTTAGTAGCCTTTGGGGGATAAGAACAGACGTCTCTGTATCGATCCCTCGGACTCTACCAAGCTTGTTCGTGAATCATGAGACCTAGGCAACCTAGTGCTCTGATACCAACTTATCACGACCCGATTTCCCACCTTCGGGACCGTGATGGCGCCTAACATTGCACTCGCTAGGCAAGCCAACGCTACAGAATATTACACATTTTCTTTATCTTTTATAATTAAAACTTAACAAAAGTAAATCAGCGGAAATAAAAGCGGAAGTACCCAATGTAAATGATTATCTTTATGCTAATAACGAAAGCCGAAATAGATACCACCCAGAATCTGGTGTCACAGATCACGAACAGTCTACGAGTACTACATGTATTGGTTTGAAAGAAAAATATACATCTGTCCCGGAGAAAAATAAAATGGAATGCAGTAAAGACAAGAGGGGACGCCAGGGCCTGCGGACGCCTGGAGGACTACCTTGGGTCTCCTAAGTGCAGTGAAAGAAACCAACCTCTCGATCAGCCACTAGCTCCGGAATCTGCACAGAAAGTGTAGAGTGCAGTATAAGAAAGTAAAGAGTGCAGTATCATACAACCCACTCCATGTACTGGTAAGTGCCGAGCCTAACCTCGACGAAGTAGTGATGAGGCTACGGCAGGGCATAACAACATATACAACCTGCAACAGTTTATACTAAACAGAAAGGAAATACAGAATGAAATAAAGCAGTAACTGGCATTAAATAAGTACGAAAACCGGTCATTCTGCCATTACTCAACTATAACCAATCCTTAGGGGAGTTTCAACACCACAATAATGAACCTCAGCAAAATATAAATACGCAAACAACAAATGATGCGGCGCGCATCTCGATCCCACCATATAATCAACAACAGTATAATCGTTCACCCTTATTTCTCCTTGTTGCGGCGTACAACCCATTCCCACCAGTCCACCCTTATTACTCCTCAATATATCACCCTTATTCCTCCTGTTGCGGCGTGCAACCCGATCCCACCAGATAATCACATTTACCCTTATTCCTCTTGTTGCAGCGTGCAACCTGATCCCAATATATATATCAGCACCAATCACAAAATAGAGACAGTGTTTCATAAATTAACTCACATCCTCCACAACAATTATACCTCAAACCGACACAAGGAAATATCATAGCCATTATAAAAGTTCACCCGTTCCAATGTGTACCGTGGAGCACCAATAAGCCAACATAAACCAACAGTGCAATATAATGTAACAAAAGGAACAATTAACAACACCAATAGAGAAACAACATTTAACAAGAAACATTTAGACATGGAAGCATCAATAAGCAAGTAGCAAGTAAAACAGGAGAGCAAAATATAGGGAAACAGGGCAAGGGAACAGGCTAAACAAGTAATTTGGCGACGCATAGGTGCTCGTCACCACACCTATACGCCACACACATGGTATTTCACATAGCAAGCAAGTCGGGGATCCCTAATCCCTCAAGCCAAGGTTCGACCAAATACTTACTTCAAGCCAACGGGTAATTCACAGCTGAAACATCGCTTTACCTCTCGATTCCACCACCAATCCACTCGTATCTAGCCATATTTAACTTTATAACATCAATAAACGCTAAAGAAACCAATTCCAATACAAAATTATAGATTTCCCATCATGTTTCCTAAAAAGTCAAAAATCGACCCCGGGCTTGCTTGGTCAAAACTCAAAATTCGGACCAAAACTCGATTACCCATTCACCCCCGAGCCCGGATATACAATTGGTTTTTGAATCCGACCTCAAATTGAGGTCCAAATCCCCAAATTCAAAATTCCTAAATTTTACCCAAAACACCCAATTTCCCCATGAAAAACCCTAGATTTTGTGATGAAATCTTGTAAAAAGATGAAATAGATTGAAAGAAATGAGTTTAGAAATTATTTACCTATGATTTGGGGAAGAACTACTTTTTAGAAAATCGCCTCTTGAAGCTTAGGGTTTGAAAATTTGAGAAATGATATGAAAATCCCGTCTAAGTACCTTTTTGCACAGTTGCAGATGTCGCATTTGCGATCAGAGCTTCGCGATTGCGAAGCTCGCAAATGCGAGACAAGCGTCGCAAATGCGAACCTGCCTTATTTCTGCTACTGTCGCAATTGCGAACCTTTGGTCGCAATTGCGATGGTTCCCCCTTCGTGACAACTTCGCATTTGCGAAGGTACGTTCACATTTGCGAACATTGTTGGCCTAGCCTTCTAATCGCATTTGCGATGAAAGGCTTGCAAAAGCGGACCCTTCAGGGCTCGCAATTGCGATGGTTGATCTCGAAATTGCGAGATCAGGGGCATGCAACAGCTGAAGCATACCAGCAACTATTTCCTAAGTCCAAAATCATTCCGTAGCTTATCCAAAACTCACCCGAGCCCTCAAGTCTCCAAACCAAACATGCACACGAGTCTTAAAACATCATACGAACTTTCTCATGCGATCAAATCGCCAAAATAAAAACTAAAACTATGAATTCAACACCAAAACACATGAAATTTTCAAGATAGTTCAAACTTCCTATTTTCTCAATCAATGGTCCAAATCACGTCAAATTACTTCCGTTTTCCACCAAATTTCACAGATAAGGTTTAAATATTATAACGGACCTGTACCGGGCTCCGGAACCAAAATACGGGCCTGATACCAACAATATCGAACATTATTTAATTTTTCAAAAAACATCATATTTTTCAGTTAACAATTTTCTTCAAAAATTCATTCCTCGGGCTAGGGACCTCGGAATTCAATTCTGGGCATACGCCCAAGTCCCATATTTTATTACGGACCCTCCGGGACCGTCGGAATAGGGGCCCGGGTCCGTTTACCCAAAATGTTGACCGAACTCAACTAAAATCATCTTTTTAAGCCAAAAATTATCTTTTCTTAAATTTCTCACATAAAAGTTTTCCGGATACGCGCCCGGACTGCGCACGCAAATTGAGGAGAAATAAATGGATGTTTTTAAGGCCTCGAAATGCGGAATCGGGTTCTAAAACAAAAGATGACCCTTTGGGGCATCACATTCTCCACCTCTAAAATAACCGTTCGTCCTCGAACGAAAAGAGAAAAGTACCTAAGTCGGTTAAATCCTTGTCCAACTGGACAGTGCTAAAGTCTAACACGTGGGATGGATCGCCGTGATACTTCCGAAGCATGGACACATGAAACACTGGATGCACAGCTGATAAACCTGGCGGTAACGCAAGTCTGTAAGCCACCTCTCCCACTCGATCAAGGATCTCAAAAGGCCCGATGAACCTAGGGATTAGTTTGCCCTTCTTCCCAAATCTCATCACGCCCTTCATGGGTGACACTCGAAGCAACACTCGCTCTCCGACCATGAATGCCACATCGCGAACCTTACGGTCGGCATAACTCTTTTGCCTGGACTGAGCTGAACGAAGTCTATCCTGGATGATCTTAACCTTATCCAAGGCATCCTGCACTAGATCTGTATCCAACAACCGAGCCTCTCCCGGCTCAAGCCACCCAACTGGCGATCGACACCGCCTACCATATAAGGCATCATAAGAAGCCATCTGGATGCTCGACTGATAGCTGTTGTTGTAGGCAGACTCTGCTAACGGCAAAAACTGATCCCAAGAACCTCCAAAGTCAATAACACATGCGCAGAGCATATCCTCCAAGATCTGAATAGTACGCTCAGACTGTCTGTCCATCTGAAGATGAAATGATGTGCTCAACTCGACCCGCGTACCCAACTCACGCTGCACTGCCCTCCAAAAATGAGAGGTAAACTGCGTACCTCGATCAGAAATGATAGACACGGGCACACCATGAAGACGAACGATCTCCCGGATATAGATCTCAGCCAACCGCTCGAAGAATAGGAAACTGCCACAGGAATGAAATGCGCTGACTTAGTCAGCCTATCAACAATAACCCATACTGCATCGAACTTCCTCTGGGTCCGTAGGAGTCCAACAACGAAGTCCATAGTGATACGCTCCCAATTCCACTCAGGAATCTCAATCTTCTGAAGCAAACCACCAGGTCTGTGATGCTCGTGCTTTACCTGTTGACAATTCAAACACCGAGCTACATATGCAACAATATCCTTCTTCATCCTTCTCCACTAGATATGCTGCCGCAAATCCTGATACATCTTGGCGGCGCCCAGATGAATAGAATACCGGGAACTATGGGCCTCCTCTAGAATCAACTCACGAAGTCCATCCACATTAGGCACACAAACTCGACCCTGCATCCTCAAAACTCCGTCATCTCCAATTGTAACCTGCCTGGCACCTCCGTGCCGCACTGTGTCCCTAAGGAAAAGCAAATGAGGATCATCTTACTATCGATCTCTGATACGCTCAAATAATGAAGACCGAGCGACTGTACAAGCTAGAACACGACTGGGCTCAGAAACATCCAACCTCACGAACTGATTGGCCAAAGCCTGGACATCCAAAGCAAGCGGTCTCTCACCAGCTGGAATATATGCAAGGCTACCCATACTAGCCGACTTCCTACTCAAAGCATCGGCCACCACATTTTCCCGGGATGATACAAGATGGTGATGTCATAGTCTTTTAATGGCTCCAACCACCTCGTTTGCCTCAAATTTAGCTCCTTCTGCTTGAACAAGTACTGCAAACTCTTATGATCCATGAACACCTCACATGACACGCCATATAAATAATGCCTCCAAATCTTCAGCGCGTGAACAATGGCTGCTAGCTCCAAATCATGAACTGGATAATTCTTCTCGTGAATCTTCAACTACCGTGAAGCATATGCAATAACCTTGCCATTCTGCATCAACGCCGCACCAAGTCCAATATGAGATGCGTCACAATATACTGTATATGGCCCTGAACCTGTGGGCAAAACCAACACCGGCGCCGAAGTCAAAGCTGTCTTGAGCTTCTGAAAGCTCGCCTCACACTCATCCGACCACCTAAACGAGGCACCCTCTGGGTCAACCTGGTCATTGGGGCTGCTATAGATGAAAACCCCTCCACAAACCGTAATAACCCGCCATACCCAAGAAACTCCGGATCTCTGTAGCTGATGTGGGTCTAGGCCAGTCCTTGACTGCCTCAATCTTCTTAGGATCCACCTGAATACCCTCTGCTGATACAACATGACCCAAGAAAGCAACTGAACTCAACGAAAACTCATATTTCGAAAACTTAGCATATAACTGGCTGTCTCTCAGAGACTGAAGAACGATCCAAAGATGGTGCTCATGCTCCTCTCGGCTGCGGGAGTAGATCAAAATATCGTCAATGCAGACAATCACGAAGGAATCCAGATACGGCCTGAACACTCGGTTCATCAAATCCATAAATGCTGTTGGGGCATTTGTCAACCCAAAAAACATCACTAGAAACTCATAATGCCCATACCGAGTGTGAAAAGCTGTCTTAGGGACATCGGATGCCCTAATCCTCAACAGATGGTAGCCAGATCTCAAATCAATCTTCGAAAACACCTTGGCACCCTGAAGCTGATCAAATAAATCATCAATCCTTGGCAAAGGATACTTGTTCTTGATGGTGACTTTGTTCAACTGCCGATAATCTATGCACATCCTCATCGATCCATCCTTCTTCTTAACAAATAACACCGGTGCACCCCAGGGCGAGACACTAGGTCTAATAAAGCCCTTATCAAGCAAGTCTTGCAACTGCTCCTTCAATTCTTTCAACTCTGGCGGGGCCATGCGATACAGCGGAATAGAAATGGGCTGAGTGCCTGGAGCCAAATCAACGCAAAAGTCAATATCCCTGTCGGGTAGCATCCCCGGCAGGTCTGCAGGAAATACCTCTGGAAACTCCCGAACAACTGGTACGGAATCCATAGAAGGAACCTCAGCACTAGAATCACGAACATAAGCCAAATAAGCCAAACACCCCTTTTCAACCATACGTCGAGCCTTCATATAAGAAATAACCCTGCTGATAGAATGACCAGGAGTCCCTCTCCACTCCAATCAAGGCAACCCCGGTAAGGCTAAGGTCACGGTCTTGGCCTGACAGTCCAATATAGCATGGTAAGGTGACAACCAATCCATCCCCAAAATGACATCGAAATCCACCATATCGAGAAGTAGGAGGTCTACACCTCTGTTTTAAAAGGCAGAATTGGGACTCGCCCGGGGCTCGCACCGGGGCAGGGCACTCATAAAACGCCCCTGGACTTATGTGTGGGGCTTAGTTCCGTGAGACTTACGCCTCGGCCACTGGGGCTTACGCCCCGGAAACGCCCAACGCCCAACGCCCAGCGTCCTGGGCTCACCTAATAGAACATTATGCAATTCTATGTAACTAACCTTGTAAATTCTCAATTTTGCTTAATGAATCGTTGACTATTCAAAATTACTTTTTTCTTAATCATAAATCATTAAGTTGAGAGTATTTTATGTCATAATTAAAATAAAAAGTATTGCAGGTTATGCACTAAGACTGCTATGACAGTTAATTTTAAATAAATCTTTCATTTAAAAGGTATTTATTTATTAACTTTTGTTATGTCTTTACTATATAATAGTCCATAATTTTTTATAATTATTTTTCTAAATATTTTTTTTCACGTTTACGAGATACAATACTTATTAATTTAATAGCTCAGTATTAGCTAGTAACTATTTACAATAATTAGTTATCATGGTATTGTATGGTAAATTACGTGTCACTTTATTTACTTGTTGAAACTTAAAAATAAATGATTCTAGAGAATCATATTTAAATTTTGAATTATGTTTTTTTATATTCTCTTTCAAATAGAAAGCATATTAAATAAAAGGAGTATTTTACGAAAAATATCAAATTATAATATCGAAATTCTTTCATGATTCATTACTCCTTAAGAGATACATATAAGATTTTGTATCGAATACATTACTTTTTATGTTTGAGTTGTAATGACGTTGCAGCTAATTTGCATATTATGATATATGTCATACTTTTCGTATTATTCATAGTTGAATTATAATTTATAAATATTTTAAATAGATTATTTGTTATAATATTGTGATTTTAATGTAATTTTTATAATTATTTTTTATTTCATACTATCTTAAAATTCTTGAAATCAGTAAAATTTAAAGATCCGTGGGACTTACGCCCCATGTCTCAGGGCTTACGCTTCGCCTCGTTAGAGGTAAAACGCCTCGCCTCACGCCCCCGTCTTTTAAAACATTGGTCTACACTAGTCTCAAGACCCCAATAATAACCACACACGGACGATAGACACGGTCTACAATAATAGAATCCCCTACAGCGTGGACACATACACGGGAGCACTCAAAGAATCACAAGGCACAACTAAATATGGAGCGAAATAAGATGACACATAGGAGTACGTAGACCCTTGATCAAATAGAACTGAAGCATCTCTACTGCAAACTGAAACCGTACCTATGATAACTGCATCGGAGGACTTAGCCTCAGGCCTAGCTGGAATAGCACAACATCGGGGCTGGGCCCCACCACCCTGAACTATATCCCTGGGACGAGCTCCTGCTAGCTGACCTCCACCTCTAGTGGCCTGGCCTCCACCTCTAACAGCCTGACCTCCACCTCTAGCGGGCTGACCCCTACCTCTAGCTGGCTGGGCAGGCTGTTCTGGAATAATGGCACGCGAACTCTGCTGCTGCGACTGAACACCCACTAATCTCGGACAAGTCCTCCGGATATGCCCATACTCACCATACTCAAAACATCCATCTGAATACTGCTGCTGGGGAAACTAAGACTGACCCTGAAGGGCCGGCTGACCGCGATACTAATTCTGAAGAGGAGGTGCTCTAATGGGAGCTGGTGGGGCACTATAAGCTCGCTGCCCTGAAGGAGGTACATAAAGACCACGACTCCCTGAAGCTCCATGGGATGCTTGAAGCGCTGAATGAAACGGCCTGGGATGATGGCCTCTACCAAAAGTACCTCGACCTCCAAATGAGGTCCCACTGAATCCACCGGAGTGATGAGGCCTCTTGTCAGACCCCTGACCACTACCCTAAGCTAAAACCATCTCAACTCGTTTGGCCACATTGGCTGCATCCTGGAAAGAAATCTCACTCCCTGTTTCCTTAGCCCTCTGCAATCTGATAGGCTGAGAAAGTCCCTTAACAAACCTCCTCACCCTCTCTCTCTCGATGGGAAGTATAAGAAGAGCATGACGGGCTAAGTCCACAAATATGGTCTCATACTGAGAGACAGTCATAGAACCCTGCTGAAGGCGCTCAAACTGCCTCCGATAGTCCTCTCTCTAAGTGATAGGAAGATACTTATCCAAGAATAGCTGCGAGAACTGGTCCCAAGTGAGAGCTGGTGACCCAGCTGGTCTGGCCAAACAATAATCTCTCTAACATTTCTTGGCGGAACCTAACAGACGAAAAGCAACAAAGTCGACCCCATTGGTCTCCACTATCCCCATGTTCCGTAGAACCTCATGGCAACTGTCCAAATAGTCCTGGGGATCCTCTTAAGATGTACCGCTATTGGTAGTAGTGAAAAGTTTGGTGAACCTGTCCAATCTCCACAAGGCATCAGAAGACATAGCTGCTCCATCACCGGTCCGTGCTACAACACCCGACGGGACTACCCCAACTGGCTGAGCTGCTGGAGTCTAAAACTGGGGAGCCATCTGCTCCAGAGTGTGAGTAGCGAGAGTCTGTGCTCCTCCCCCAGCTCGAGAGACGGCTGGTGCTACCGGAAGTATGCCGGCCTGAGTAACACTCTCCATGAGGCCCACTAGACGGACCAAAGCATCCTGAAGCACTGGGGTAGCGATGAACCCCTCTGGAACCTGAGCTAGGCCCGCTGGAACGGTCTGGGCCGGAACCTTATCATCAAACTCAACCTGAGGCTCTGCCGCTAGTGCTGCTGCTCGAGCTCTGGGCTGAGCCCTGCCCCTGCCTCGGCCTCTGGCACGGCCTCGACCTCGTCCTCTGCCCCTCGTAGGAGCTGCCACTAGGAGCTCGAGCTGCTTATCAGTTGATAAAGCGGTACGTGTTCTCGCCATCTGCGAAAGAACAGAGTAGAAGTTCAATTAGCATTGAGAGATCAAACCGCACGACAGAGATGAATAGAAGTGAAATTGTTCCTAACTTAGTAGCCTTTGGGGGATAAGCACAGACGTCTCCGTGCCGATCCCTCAGACTCTACCATGCTTGTTCGTGAATCGTGAGACCTAGGCAACCTAGTGCTCTGATACCAACTTGTCACAACCCGATTTTCCCACCTTCGGGACCGTGATGGCCCCTAACATTGCACTCGCTAGGCAAGCCAACATTACGGAATATTACACCTTTTCCTTTATCTTTTATAATTAAAACTTAACAAAAGTAAATCAGCGGAAATAAAAGCGGAAGTACACAATGTAAATGATTATCTTTATGCTAATAACGAAAGCCAAAATATATACTACACAGAATCTGGTGTCACAACTCACGAACAGTCTATGAGTACTACATGTATTGGTTTGAAAGAAAAATATACATCTGTACAGAAAGTGCCAAGCCTTTCTGTACCTTGGGTCTCCTGAGTGCAGTGAAAGCAACCAACATCTCGATCAGCCACTAACTCCGAAATCTGCACAGAAAGTGCAGAGTGCAGTATAAGTACAACCGACCCATGTACTAGTAAGTGTCGAGCCTAACCTCGACGAAGTAGTGATGAGGCTACGGCAGGGCATAACAACATATACAACCTGCAACAGTTTATACTAAACAGAAAGGAAATACAGAATGAAATAAAGCAGTAACTGGCATCAAATAAGTACGAAAACCGGTCATTCTGCCATTACTCAGCTATAACCAATCCTTAGGGGAGTTTCAACACCACAATAATGAACCTCAGCAAAATATATATACACAAATAACAAATGATGCGGCGTGCATCCCGATCCCACCATATAATCAACAACAGTATAATCGTTCACCCTTATTACTCCTTGTTGCGGCGTGCAACCCGATACCACCAGTCCACCCTTATTACTCCTCAATATATCACCCTTATTCCTCCTGTTGCGGCGTCCAACCCGATGCTACCTATCCACCCTTATTACTCCTTGTTGTGGTGTGCAACCCGATCCCACCAGACAATTACATTCACCCTTATTCCTCCTGTTGCGGTATGCAACCTGATCCTAATATACATATCAACACCAATCACAAAATAGAGACAGTGTTTCACAAATTAACTCACATCCTCCATAACAATTATACCTCAAACCGACACAAGGAAATATCATAGACATTATGAAAGTTCACCCGTTAAAACTACACAGCGAGACCAACCAATGTGTACCGTGAAGCACCAATAAGCTAACACAAACCAACAGTGGAATATAATGTAACAAAAAAAAAACAATTAACAACACCAATAGAGAAACAACATTTAACAAGAAGCAATTAGACATGGAAGCATCAATAAGGAAGTAGTAAGTAAGACAGGAAAGCAAAATACACGGAAATGGGGCAAGGGAACAGGCTAAACAAGTAATTTGGCGACGCATAGGTGCTCGTCACCACACCTACACGCCACACACATGGTATTTCACATAGAAAGCAAGTCGGGGATCCCTAATCCCTCAAGCCAAGGTTAGACAAAACACTTACATCAAGCCAACGGGTAATTCACAGCTCAAACACCGCTTTACCTCTCGATTCCATCACCAATCCACTCGTATCTAGCCATATTTAACTTTATAACATCAATAAATGCCAAAGAAACCAATTCCAATACAAAATTATAGATTTCCCAACATTTTTTCCAAAAAGTTAAAAATCGACCCCGGGCCCGCTTGGTCAAAACTTGAAATTCGGACCAAAACCCGATTACTCATTCACCCCCGAGCCCGGATATACAATTGTTTTTGGAATCCGACCTAAATTGAGGTCCAAATCCCCAAATTTCGAAATTCCTAAGTTCTACCCAAAACACCCAATTTTCCCATGAAATACCCTAGATTTTGTGATGAAATCTTGTAAAAAGATGAAATAGATTGAAAGAAATGAGTTAGAAATCGTTTACCTATGATTTGGGGAAGAACTACTCTTTAGAAAATCGCCTCTTGAAGCTTAGGGTTTGAAAATTTGAGAAATGATATGAAAATCCCGTCTAAGTCCCTTTTTGCAAAGTTGTAGATGTCGCATTTGCGACCAGAGCTTCTCAATTGCGAAGCTCACAAATGCGAGACGGGCGTCACAAATGCGAACCTGCCGCATTTCTGCTACTGTCGCAATTGCGAACCTTTGGCCACAATTGCGATGGTTCCCCCTTCCTGACAACTTCGCATTTGCGTAGGTACGTTCGCATTTGCGAACACTACTGGCCTAGCCTTCTAATCGCATTTGTGATGAAAGGCTCGCAAAAGCGGACCTTGCAGGTCTCGCAATTGCGATGCCTGATCTCACAATTGCGAGATCAGGGGCCTGCAACAGCTGAAGCATACCAGCAACTATTTCCTAAGTCCTAAATCATTCCGAAGTCTATCCAAAACTCACCCGAGCCCTCGGGGCTCCAAACCAAACATGTACACGAGTCTTAAAACATCATATGAACTTGCTCATGCGATCAAATCGCCAAAATTAAACCTAAAACTACGAATTCAACACCAAAACACATGAAATTTTCAAGATAGTTCAAACTTCATATTTTCTCAACCAATGGTCCGAATCACGTCAAATTACTTCCATTTTCCACCAAATTTCACAGATAAGGTTTAAATATTATAACGGGCCTGTACCGGGCTCCGAAACCAAAATACGGGCCTGATACCAACAATATCCAACATTATTTAATTTTTCAAAAACCATCATATTTTTCAGTTAATAAATTTTCTTCAAAAATTCATTCCTCGGGCTAGGGACGTTGGAATTCAATTTAAGTCATATGCCCAAGTCCTATATTTTACTACGGACCCTCCGGGACCATCGGAATACGGGTCCGTGTCTGTTTACCCAAAATTTTGACCGAAGTCAACTAAAATAATCTTTTTAAGCTGCCCGGACTGCGCACGAAAATTGAGGAGAAATAAATGGAGGTTTTTAAGTCCTCGAGATGCGGAATCGGATTCTAAAATAAAAGATGACCCTTTGGGTCATCACAGTATTGTATCAGATACATCAATCCTAAAATATAATTGTATCATACTTGTATCACAACTGTATATAACTTATATCTTGTACATTAATACCAAAAATAATACTTGATACAATACTATCATAATACAATTCGTGTAACAATTATGATACATATACAATTATAATACAATCACGATAAATTTTTGAAAAATTGTGATACAATTATGATCTTCATATTCTTCAAGTTTCTATCACAACTCTACTAAAAATCTAATATAATCGTATTATAATTATATTAGTATTGTATCGATTATTGTTTTGGATATTGATGTATCATATACAAGTCACATACAATAAAGATTTTAGAAAGAAGAAAACAAGATCCAAAACTTACCCACAACTTGATTCTAGAGCAATATTTTGAATTTCTTCTGTATTGTATTAACAAGAAATAGAGATTTTTAGTGATTAGTAAGAAAAAGAGAAATTGGATTTGAAAATATTTGGAAAAGGAAAAGAATCAAAAATTTGGAGGGCGGGGGGTAATAAAAATAAAAGAGAGATTTTAGGTGATTATTAAGAAAAAGAGAAATAAGAAACAGAACCTTAAATGTAGGGGAGGGTTATTGAAAATGGGGGGTTGGTGTCATGTAATTAACATGCTAAAATTAACGGATCTTGAATTTTTTTTTTATGGTTTTATATATAACTTGTAAATATAGATATACAAAGTAATTAATAAAAAACCTAAATAAAGGTGGTAAATAGGTTTCTCTTATAATATAGCTAGGTAAAAATCCCCAATAATTATAGTTAGGGTTGTTCATTTGGATCGAATATCCGAAATCCGAACCGATCTGCTCAATTTCGGATTTCGAATATTTGCATTGGATTCGGACTATGTTTTATAAAATTTCGAATATGCGGATTGGATTCGGATTGGTATAATTTTAATTTGATCCGATCCAAAATTCGAAATTATATGGACCTATATAAATACTACTAAAATTTTAGGGTTAGGGAGTATTTTATTTTTCCACAGCCCAGCCCACTGCTCACTTAGGATTGGTATAATTTAGATTGTGGTTTGAATCATTAAGCAACATTTGAAACGTCTTTGGAAATTCCTATGTTAGTTAGCACCTTAGGCCCGTAGCAATTAGTGGCATCTGCTACAACAATCTTAATTCATTCTTGTTTTAATTGATAAGCACAACAGAGAGCATTAAGAAAGAGTGAGTATGATTGGCAATAAGCCATATTAATTCGAATCTGATCCGACAATTCAAAATATTTATCCGATCCAAAGTCTAAAATCTGATTCGATCCAATATTAATTCGGATCGGATTCAGATTGCATTTTATAGAATCCGAAATTCAAAATCTGAATCTGAAATGTGCTAAATCTGATCCGATCCAATTCATGCACAACCCTAATTTTAGTAAGTCAGTGGCTGAAAATATGAGTGTTATCGCTTTTGATCCTAAGTTTAGGGTTGTTGTCTCAGCTGCCATCTCTTCCCTCATTAATAAAGATCAAAGTCATCCTACTCATGTTTCTTCTTTGGTGGTTCCTAGAGATGGAGAGAATACGGATCCAGGATTTGAATTGAATTTTATAAATTTCTGTAACAATATTAAATTAATATATAATAATAATTGATTTTACGGTCAAATATATATAAATATTTAATTCGAGAATCTTTTAACATATACAGGACCTGAACAAAGGATCACAGTTAAATCATATGTTACACTCTTGATCCGCCACTGACGATTGGCGGCATTCTCCTTGAAAATAAGGATGATACAGTGTATTCAACCACGTACATATTCTGTATTGTGATGATTCATCATAAATTGAATAATTTTATGACCTATTAGAACCTTCCTTTCGGGCTTGGTCCAACAATTTGAGCAAACTGACCTGGACGTAGTTGATGATACGATATTGTATACGTAACTTTTTCTTTTTTTCACTTCCAACTACTTTTTTTTATAGGATGTTCCAAAAAGGGTCATAAGTACTTAAATAAGTACTTTCTCCATTCATTTTTAGTTGTCAAGTATTTTAAAAATGAATTTTTATTTTTATTTATCACTTTTCGCATATCAAGAGAAAACTAATTTATTTTCTTGTTTTGCCCTTAGCATTAATCACTCATTCTAAATTATTCTCCAATCCATTAAGACTATACACCAATTAATATGGATATTATGGTAAATTATGCACTTGACTTATTATTTCTTAAGGGGCATAAAAAGTTCAAAGTGGACAACTAAAAGTGAACGGAGGGAGTAGTTGGTTAAATTACATTCCTCGTTAAATAAAAGAATCATAGTATTTTTCTATTTTCATTTTAAAGTTCCGCCGAAGGGAGGTTTACATGTGAAGCCTTGGCTGTTGCAATTAAAGTCAAGGCCTTGATTGTTTGGCACTAGTATTGGTGTAACAGAATACATTGGGAGTTTTTCCTTCCTCTATAATATTTGAAACTTATTTATTAAAATTGTCCCAATTTTGTATTACCCACCCTAAACAAGAATTACTTATAAATTATATACAATCCATTATTAGTGCCTTAAATCAAGGGATTTTGTTACATCTTTTTTCTATTTTCTCTTCATTCCTCTTTTAATAAGATTCCTTCCAATTGTGTATTACCTAAAGGAAAAAAGATATGCTACAATATGACAACAGCTTTGATGTGATGACCCGATAGGTCATCTAGAGTTTTAGAACCTAAATCTATGTTTTGAAGCCTCAAATTCTCATTTTAGCCTTCATCGATTTGCGTGCGTAGTCCGAGTGTTTTTCCGGAAAGCTTTTATGTTAAAAACTGATAAAATATAAAAAATTTGCCTTAAAATTTATTTGAGTTGACTTCGGTCAACGTTTTGAGTAAACGAATCCGGATCCGTATTTGACTGTCCCGGTGGATCCATATCGTGATTTGGGACTTCGGCGTATGTCCGTAATCGAATTCGAAGGTCCCTACCTCGAGTAATCGTATTTTGTTGAAAGATTAAGGTTTAAAGGCTTAATGAATCTAAAAGTTTGACCAATATTTGACTTTATTGATATCGGGTCCGTATTTTGGTTCCGGAGCCCGATATAGGTCCATTACTATATTTATGACTTGTCTGTCAATTTTGCGAGAAACGGAGTTTGTTTGACGTGATGCGGACGTCCGGTTATTAAAATAGAAGTTCATGAGCTTTCTTGAAGATTTCATTTGATTTGGTATTCAATTCGTAGTTCTAGGTGTTATTTTGGCGATTTGATCGCGCGAGCAAGTTCGTATGATGTTTTCGGACGTGTGTGCTTGGTTTGGAGCCCCGAGGTCTCGGTTGAGTTTCAGATAGGCTACGGAGTGAGTTTTAGACTTAGGGAAGTGCTGGTGTGTTTCAGTTCTGGTGCAGGCCTCAGACCTCAGACCTCGCAATTGCGAGATCAAGCTTTGCATTTGCGACCTCTGTTAGGTTCGCATTTGCAAGCAACTCCTCGCATTTGCGAAGAGTAGCTGGGGAACCTCAAGTTCGCATTTGCGAACAAGACTTCGCATTTGCGAATTGGGGCTGGGAAGAGCTTCTTCGCATTTGCAATCACTTTGGTCGCATTTGTGGAGGGCCCACTGTTCGCAATTGCGATGAAAGCAGAAATGGGGAGACTTTGAAGTTGTGATTGTTTCTTCTCATTTGCGGGGTTCGCATCTGCGAGCCCTAGGTCGTAAATGCGACATCTACGACTGGGCAAATAGCTAAAAAACGGGATTTCCTCTCATTCTTCAAATTTTCAAAACAAGAAAACCCTAGAGGCGATTTTCCCAAGAACCCGTCTTCCCCAATCTATTGGTAAGTGATTCTAACCTATTTTCTTTCAATCTTCCATAATAATTCATAGGTTTTCAACCTAAAAATCTAGTGCTTTCATGGTGAAAATTGGGGGTTTGGGTAGAATTAGGAATTTTTATAAAATTGGGATTTAGACCTCAAATTGAGGTCGGATTCCAAAATAAATTACATAATCAAGCTCGGAGGTGATTGGGTAGTCGGGTTTTTGTCCAAATTTCGGGTTTGGACCAAGCGGGCCTGGGAGTTGACTTTTGTTGACTTTTTCAATAATTATTTAAATTGAATCCTTTTCATTCGTGGGTAGTTCCTAAGGCTTATTTTGAATCATCTGGTTGGTAATTTTCTAGATTTTGTTAGTTCGAAGGCTTGTTTGAAAGGCAAAGTTGTGGTTGATCTTTGGAGCAAGGTAAGTGTCGTGGTTAACCTTGACTTGAGGGATTAGGATTTGTTTGCCTATTTGCTACATATTTAGATGTTGGAAACAACGTATATGTGAGGTGACGAGTACTTATGTGTTGTTGTTGGGTTAAATCATACGGGTGGGACTTGTTCCTTGTAATTTATTGCCTACTTTGATCATGTTATTCATGTTCAGACTAGTTACTTATCACATTGATTGTTCTTTTCGCGTTTATGGGCTTTCTGTGACAATTGAGTATTGTTTCTAAAGTTGAAGTTGGTATTGTGGGATCATTTTAACGTAAGGCTTGTTCTTGTTCACTCTATCTCCCTGTTGTTATATGTTCATTGTTATATGGTAAGGGACAGGGTTAATGCACGAAGGGCAATGCCGTGCCGTATTTGAGAGTTAATGCACGAAAGGTGATGTCGTGCCATATTGTGAGAGTTAATGCACGAAGGGTGATGTCGTGCCATATTTTTGAAAGTTAATATACGAAGGGTGATGCCATGCCATATCTATTGATTTATGATGAGAGCGAGAGTAAAAGCACGAAGGATGATGTCGTGCAGTATTATTGTTCCATTGTGAGGTTGAGAATAAAAGCACGAAGGGTGATGCCGTGCAGTTTTTATTCATTGTGTTTTTCATCTTATTGGTTAAAGGTTCATTGACTGTTCTGGTTATCTTTTTCTGCTGTATTTTATCGTATCTTGTACCCTTTTTGCATGTCCCCTCCCAATAGCACATGTATAGCCTTTATCTGTTGTTATCTTGTGCATATATTGTTATCTACACAGGTTATTTACGTGGGTGTCTTCTCATAGCCTCGTCACTACTTTGTCGAGGTTAGGCTCGACACTTACGGAGTACAAGGGGTCGGTTGTACTCATACTACACTCTGCACTTCTTGTGCAGACTTTAGTACTGGCCTCAGCTGTTCGTGAGGCATAGCAGCTTGGATTTGCTTATTAGAGACTCGAGGTAGATCTGCTGGCGTCCGCAGACCTTGAAGTCCCCATCTATTTCCCCTATTTTACTATTATTTTCGTTCAAGACAGTTGTATTTATTTCAGACCCTGTTTGTAGAGATTCTAGAAGCTCGTGAATTGTGTCTCCAGATCCGGATTGTATTAGATATTATGGGCTTTTATGTTATTCCGCATTCAGTTTTAGTTTCATTTTGGCTTAATTGACTTTACTCTTTGAAATTGGATAAGATTGGCTTAAAGACTCTCTAACGTTGGCATGCCTAGCAAGTGAAATGTTAGGCGCCATTACAGTCCCGAAGCTGAAAATTCCAGGTCGTGACATTTGATTTCTTCCAACCAATTAAAATGAAAAAAATGAGAAATGAATTTGTTGTTATTTAGTCTCTTGAAATGATTTATAAAAATGACTTCATATTTTATTATGGCTTTCTTTCACCACTTAAAAATATTGCACTTCTATTCACTTTAAAACTTTAAGCAATTTATGAAATATGCATGGTTGAATAATTCCTCTTCCCTATTACCATGTTGTTTTGTTTTCAATCTGTCCCTGTCTATCTTATTTTAATCTTTACTCTGGATAGCTCTATAATTTTGGCTATTTGTTTTTTAGAAATATTCATAACCTTGTGAATGTGTTATAATGACTGGCCATTTATTGAAAAAATTATAACATGAATTAAATATTAAGTTTGAATGCGAATGAGAAAGTAAATAGTTAATTTTAAATTAGAATGAAATAGTGATAACAATGCTATTTCTATCAGGTAAGAATTTAGATTTCAAGCATCAGTATTTGTTTCTGTTTACCTCGATAATTTACATTCCATCAATTGATTTATCCCAGTTTCCATCTCGACGATTGATGTACTCTGCTTCGCTTTTACTGAGCATTGTTACAAAATATTAAATATTGGGCTCTTTTATAAAATATAAAAGTTTGAGGTAATTTTTAAAAAATATAATAATAATATTTTAGGCAAAAATCAGCTCTTGGGCTAGTTTTGGAATTTGGGTTTTCGGTTTTGGAAACTTGTCAAAATGTAAAAAAAAATTTGTGGCCAAATATGTATTTGTCAAAAAAAACTCAAATATATTTTGATAAAATCTATGTCCAAACGGGTCCTTAATATCCCCCGTCAAGCTCAACAATAGTACTGTACGAACATTGAGCTCGTCATGCAAATGAATAGAAAGAGATGAGCCAAGTGCCTTCGTGAAGATGTTTGCATATTAATCTTGGGTCAGAACATGACGAACAGGCAATATGCCTTGCTCAACTTTCTCATGAACAAAATGTAGACTCTATTTCGAGGGTTGGGCCATTTTTATCATATTTTGAGTTGTAGATTTCGGATTTAGGCGATTTTTGAGGGGTTCTTCGCATGGTTGTTCGGGGTAAGTGATCTTTACCCGGATTTGATTTTATTTCATGATTTTATCTTTGTATTTATCATTAAATTAGTGAATTGAATGGAAGAAAATGGAAAATTTTATAAAAATCTTTCAAAATGTAAAATGATGATTTGAAGGGCGATTTGATATCGGAATTTAGTAATTCTTGTATGGTTGAACTGGTTATCGAATGGGTGTTCAGATTTGTGAATTTTGTCGGGTTCCGGGTGCGGGCCCGAGGGTTGACTTTTTAGTTTTAATTAAAGATCGAAGCTTTATTATCCAGAATTATTTCCTATGAGTTTTATTTATGATTTGAAGTTATTTTGGCTATATTTGAGCCGTCCGGAGGTTATTTCACTCGAGAAAGTTATTTTAGAGTATCGGTCTAGCTTCTTGGAGGTAAGTATCTTGCCCAACTTTGTGTGGGAGAACTACCCCTTAGGATTTGAGTTAGTTGTGCTAATTGTATCATGTGAAGGCCGTGTACGCGAGGTGACGAGTACGTACTCGGGCTTATTTGTGGGAATTTGACCATTTTAGGCTTTTAGGTTCTTATGTCCATTAAAGACGAAGTTGTCTTATCATGTCAAATCCTTCATTTATTAAATTCACCGTTACATGTCTTATTTGGAATTAATTGATTCATGCTCTACCCTTGTTGCCAATTAACCTCTTATGTTCCTTAGTTGAAGTTGTTGCTTCTTTTATTGTTGTGTTATCCTTTTCGTAATTGCTTAACCTTAATTGAAGTTATTATTATCTCTTTCGTAATTGCTTAACCTTAATTGAAGTTATTTTTATCTCTTTCGTAATTGCTTAACCTTATTTAAAGTTATTATTATCTCTTCCGTAATTGCTTAACCTTATTTGAAGTTATTATTATCCCTTCCGTAATTATTTAGCCTTAATTGAAGTTTGTTATCCCTTTCATTGTTGACATATTCTTATTTGGGGTCATTGATTCATGCTATCTCTCTTATCGTCGAATCGTACTTTTGTGGAATCATTGTTAAACATTATCCCTCCCTTGTTGAGCCATTCTTGTTGAGACCATTATTCCCTATTTTGTCTTTCTGTGTGAGCTCGTTCTTTCGTTTCTTTTGTTCTGAGGTTCTTGTGTTGATTTACTTGTCGTATTCTCGTGTTATTGTTGTTGTTGCTATTATATTCAGTATTGTTGAGCCAAGGGCTAAGCGTGGTTATGGCATTGAAACTACTTTGAGGAGATGTTGTGGCATACAAACACATGTTGTGAAACTCATTTTATTATGTTGTTATATTTTGGCACACGTGGTATTGTTGAGCGGATTGTCGAGATGTTCGCACATGAGTTGTCTGTGCTGTTGTTATTATTGATATTTTTGCAAATGCGGCGTGACAAGGCGGGCTATATATGTGGTTTGCACATGTGGAGAGATAATGTGGGAATATTAATATGCGCATGCGGCAAGAAGCGGGAATTTACTTTATTGTTGCGCACGTGGCGAGACAAGGTGGGCTATATCGGGGAATGATTTGTAATTACTTGTGATGGCGTGGGGGCATAGTTATTGTTGGTGTTTGTATAATGGTGTGCCTACCTTGTGTGAGTTATACCTTGTACATTTTGTGGTGATTGTTTCTTGTGTGCCATTCATTGTCTCTACTCTTACTTATTGACTTGAATTGTATAGAACACCTGCACAAGCATACACGTAATTAATCGCCCATATCGGTTTAAGAAGATGAATCCTGATGTTATTGACCATTACATGTACTCTCGTTTACTTGCATTCTGTGTGAGAGTTGTTCTATGGACACGCGAGTTGTCCGTGCGGTCATGAGTCATTGTTATTGACACGTGAGTGGTCCGTGCGGATATTAGATACTGTCATGCTCTTGGCACGTGAGTCGTCCGTGCGAATATAAATTGTAATGTGGGCACAAGATGCCAAGTGATTAGGGTTCATGAATTGGGACCCGTAATTTGTGATTATGAGGTTTGGTGCCTTGTGGAAATTCTTGAATAAATCTGGTGTGAAAGCGGTTGTTCTTATAGAGGTGTTACTTGATTTCCTTCATTTGGTTTTACCAGACATAAACTGTGTTCAGCTTACTCTACAGTGTCATTACCTGCTTGTTCCCTGTTGCTAATTGTTGCTCTTAGTTTCCTATTATAAGCATTGTTTTGTCCTATTATAAGCATTGTTTTGTTATTGTTATCATGCTTAGCTCTATATTGTTACTGTCCCCTACTATTTCACATTTATACTTGTTCTGGTTGTTTGGTCCAGTAGGTGTCTTGACTGTCCATCATCACTACTCTACCGAGGTTAGTCTTGATACTTACTAGGTACCAGTGGTGTAGTCATGCTACGCTTTTTGCACATTTTTGTGCAGATCCAAGTATTTCGAAGTTGGTTGATCACTAGCTAGCTGTTTGGGTTTTGCTGTGAAGACTCAAGGTAAACCTGTCGTCGCGTTTGCAAGCCTCGGAGTCACCTTCTGATATTGTACTTGTACTGTTTATTTTTATTCCGGAACAGTTTTACTTAGGGATTTTCTAGCAAACTAAGTAGAGCTTATGACTTGTACAAACGGTTTAGGCATTGTTGGTTTTGTATAGAAAATTTTTGTTTCATATTTATAGTTGTTGGTTAAATTTTTCCATTATCTCTGTAAGAGTGAGGCTTACCTAGTCCTAGAGACTAGGTGCCGTCACGACTTCCTACGAAGGAAAATCGGAGTCGTGACATAAAATAATATTCATGTAACAAAAAACTCGAAAAATCCAACAAAATCAAATTAATCCAAAACGATATAGCTGGTTTGTTTTGGTTTTAATAAAAATCGAATCAACCCGGTCCATGTATACCCCTATTACCAGCCATGACACCTTTGTGTAGTTTACAGCTAGGGGTGACAGAATCAAATATTTAACCTAGTTTAAGAATATTTCTACATAAATATATGACAATTTTATCAACCTAGCGAGTGTCATACCACCCTGACCTATAGGATGGATATACCCCTATTTGACAGCTATGATGTCAATATAAATATTTACAAAAACCATTGTTGTTATCTGCCGAAGAGAAGTTAAAATTGAGTATATTTCCTTGTTAACTATTTTTTCTTTTTGAAAATTTTCGAGAAATCCTTTGGTGTGGACTGGGTAACCTGCTCATTATACAATAGCTCGCAAATCACAAAAAAATGTAAAGCGGCAAACTCTAACTAAGGAGGCTGCTGGTGAGGAGAATCAACCTGATGTTTTATACTTCAATGCCACACAAGGGGGGGGGGGGGTGATTTATGTGGTCTCCAGTTTTCGCGTGCACAGATTATAGAAGTACATGGTTCTTCTATGTGTTCCTTATACTACTGTTGCGGAAATAATAAATGAGAAAAGTAAAGAACACAAGTATGTTTACGTGAAAAACACCTGGCTCAAAATGTGAAAAAAAACGACCTACTACTTAGTAGGATTTTCCCCAACACTTCACTAAATCACTGATCCAAAACAAAACTTAAAAAACTCTTTGTAAACCTAAGGGTTACCTCTAATCCTATCGTGGAAACCAGCATCTAACTGCTGCAACAACTTCAAGTTAACTCTAACTTGAAAACTATACTCAGAGTACCTAATAGACTTGATTCTAGATAAAGCTGAAAGGTACAATTTGAAAAGCCCTACTACAATTGAACTAGAATAAAAGACAGACACTTGGAACTGGTTCTTCTATTTGGTTCATGTAGCTTTAGGTTAGCACACTTGACTCACACACGAATTCCTTGCAAAATGCCTTGCGATTTTGCTCTCAACTCACGTTTAACTTCAACGTTTATGCATGCTTGTAAAATGAGAACATTCTGAAATATATAGAGTTAGTAGAATAGGAAATAACTAGAGTTTCAATGCTATATTCTTCCTTGGTAGAAGAGTTCTAGTTATCTTCAACTTCTAACTCCTCCCTTATTTTGGATAAAGTTCTCTTCGAGTAAGGAGTCCTTCTCCTTATTATTTATGCAACCTTTTCGATCAGGCGATATCATACGTAACAACTTAAGCTTATTTTCTTCACGTGCATCCCTTATGCTCGAATTTGCACGTGTCTGTATACACTGTGTATGGACATGGTTCATGTTTGAGTTCTTTTGTTAATCATCAAAACAAACTTCAAGTGGGCCAACAAATTTCTCCTTTTTGATGATGACAAACTCTGTGCTTTTCATAAGTATAAGCGTTGTTTCAACTCAGCTCAACATCAACACAATGTTAGAACACTTTCCATTTTAAAGTCACAAGTCATCAAGGACCAGGTTCATTAGGTTATAAGAATCACATTCCAAAGTAAAAAGTACAACCTATCTTCCCCCTTTTGGCATCATCAAAAAGTTGCATATTTATGTTAGATAACCAGATTTTAATAGATATTACTCATGGCCATTGGGGCTACTTAAAATGCAATCATGGAGTCAAGCATCATTTATCAATCTAATGATATTAGCTATCTAAGAAGCATCAACAAACAGTTAGAGCACAAAAACAATTGACTATTATTGATACTAGTCATCCATAAAGAATAAAGAGAAATAAAGATACTGGATCATGAGCAAAAAGAAAAAATTCCCATCCGGGTCACTGGTTTGTCTAACTAGGCTAGGAAGATCTTAAGGCTGGGAAGGACCAGGTTCTTGGTTTGGCTTGCAGCAATTTCAACATATCATGAAGAATGCCTTCATTCTTCTCCTTCTCTTTTGCAAGCTAAGCTCTGAGAGCATCTCTCTCAGTTTCTACTTCTACCAACCTCTTCTTTAGTCTTTCAATTTCAGCATCCTTAGCCCCACTCTCTTGCACCAAGGCTCGCACTATTCTATTCACTATTACCTTTTTGGGTGAACTAGGTTCTTTGGGAGTGGTGTGGACTTCATAGTCACAAGCAGTCAAAGTGTTTGCCCCAAAGTAATCCTTGCTTGTACCAACTTCCCATTTCTTGAGGGGTACCTTAAAGTGAGCAAGTACAGCCGTGAGAATGAAACCATGGGGTATGGTATGAGTTTGGTGCCAGTTAGAACCCTATCAAGAAGTTGAATGATAAACCCAAGCCAATTGATTTACCTCCCACTGTCCAAACATTCCATAAGGATCAGGTCCATGAATGTGGCAATGTGCCTTCTTTCCTGCCTGGGCAGCACAACCTTGTTAACAAATTCAAATAGCAATTTGTGGGGTGACTTCATCTCACTTTTGTATACAGCCTTGGCTTCTAGCTCTAGCTCATTGTTAGCAAACATCCTAGTAATAGCAAGGGAAGTAGGGAGATTCTCTAGACTTGGCCATTTGAGCTTCTTGTAGTCATAGTACACTTCAGCAGGTACACCTAGAATCTCTCCCAATTCCTTGTCATCAAAGCTCACTGTTACCCCCTTTACCAAACCTATTTTCTAGATTTTCAGCAACCTCAGAAATAGTCTCAGATGTAATTTTTGGACCAAATATTACCTGCTCCGTTTCATATAAAATAGTTTCTTCCCCCTCAGTTGCAGACTTGAAGGAATCTTCAGATTTTTGGGGTTCATCTGCCTGACTTGCATTCAGTTGCTCATTGATTTTCTTGATTTGTTCTCCTTCAGCAACTACCTTTCGAGCAATCATCTTAAATCTTGCTTTCTTAGAAATAGGTGTGGTTGAGGGTGTGGTTGAAGAAGTGGGTATGTATTTTTTGGGTGGTGATGAGGGATTTCCAGAAGTGTTAGCCATTGATGGTTAGAGGATGAGGGAAGATGAGTATATGTGTGTTTAGAAGATAAGAGAAGATAGAGAGAATTGTATGGCGACTGTGAATTTGAAGTGAAGAAACAACTAAGGCCTAAGCAATACAAAGATGAAGAGTTTAATTGGATAACAACAGCTTTTTCAGAAGTCTAATCAACTGGGAGTCAGTTTGAAAAGACATTGAAGACTCTCCCTAGAATCTAGGCATTTATTGTGTTTTGGGACCCTTATTTGGATTAAACTGGTTCATTTCGTAACGGATAAGCTCAAGGAGGTTAGGATTAAATGGGACTCTCATTTTGATCATAATCCAAATACAATTATTCCAAAATATACAGAGTGGAGAGTATGTACCATGTAATCTTGATAAACCAGGTTCTTCACTAAGAAATCTCTTGTGTAAGTCTGAATTTTCTAACAAAATAGAGATAATATCATTAGAGATTAATGAGATATTTTAGCACATGGCACAAGAGTATACTGATGAGAGTATGAGACTGAGCAAAATATAATCTAATAATGTACAAAATTCACAAATTTTCTAATCAATTTTTGAGTTAGAACTGGTTCCTTTTTAGGTGATCTTAATCATCCCTAATTCTAACATGTTCCTTTCAAAGTGATATCTACTTAGAGCTTTTGTGAAGATGTCAGCTATTTTCTTGTCAGTAGCACAAAATTCCATAGTGATCAAACCCTTTTCCTAGTAGTCCTCAAAACGTGATGCCTAACATCTATGTGCTTAGTTCTTTTGTGATGAGTCGGGTTCTTGGTCATAATTGCACTAGTGTTGTCACAAAAGATGTGGATACAACCTACATCAATTCCAAAATTCATTAATTGTTGTTTGATCCACAACAATTGAGCACAACATGAGGCAAAAACAACATACTCCGCTTTAGCAGTAGATAAGGCCACCGAATTTTGCTTTTTCGTGGCCCAAGACACAAAACATGAACCAAGAAAGTGTGTCATGCCTGAGTGCTCTTTCTATCCACAAGAAAACATGTATAATTAGCATCAACATATCCCACTAAGTTCAAATTGCTACCTTTTGGATACCATAGACGGAGTCAGTGGTGCCTTTTAGGTATCTCAAGATCCTCGTGACAGTAGTCAAGTGAGATTCCTTTGGATTTGCCTGAAATCTAGCACAAAGGCCTACACTGAAAAACAATGTCAGGTCTATTAGCAGTGAGATATAATAAAGAGCCGATCATTCCCCTATACAACTTCTGACTAACAGATGAACCAGGTTCATCAATATCCAATTTTGTGGTTGTTGCAATATGTGTGTCGATTTCTTTGGAATCTTCCATTTTAAATCTTTTAAGCAACTCTTTCACATACTTTTACTGATGAATCATAGTTCCAATTGAATTTGATTTAATTTGTAAGCCTAAAAAGAAATTAAGCTCACACATCATGCTCATTTCAAATTCACTCATCATTTATTAGCAAATTCTTTACTTAACTTATCAGTAGTTGCTCCAAAGATTATATCATCAACATATATCTGAAATACCAAAAGGTACTTACCTTTTTCTTTCAAGAATAAAGTATTATCAATTTTACCTCTCATGTAGCCATGCTCAAGCAAGAATTTTGATAATCTTTCATACCATTCTCTTGGAGCTTGCTTGAGCCCATGAAGTGTCTTGTCATGCTTGTACACATGATCTGGGTATTCCTTGCTTTCAAAGCCCAGAGGTTGCTTGACAAACACTTCTTCCTTTAGATAGCCATTGAGGAAGGCACTCTTGACATCCATCTGATAGAGAGTGACTTCCATGTAAGCAGCAAAGGCTATAAGGAGTCTAATTGCTTCCAATCTTGCAACTGGAGCAAAAGTCCCATCATAGTCTATGCCCTCCTCTTGACTATATCCTTGAACCACCAATCTTGCCTTGTTCCTTGTAACGGTTCCATCTTCATCAAGTTTGTTTCTGAAGACCCATTTTGTGCCAATTATTGATCTGTCATTGGGTCTTGGTACCAAATGCCAAACTTGACTTCTCTCAAATTGGTTGAGTTCATCTTGCATTGCATTCACCCAGTTTGCATCCTGCAAAGCCTCAGCAATAATTTTTAGGTTCAATAAGAGATAAAAAAAATTAAAAGCACAAAGATTCTTCAAAGAAGATCTGGTTGTAATTCCAGAGGTTGGATCAGTAATTATGTTCTCAACGGGATGAAAACTTTGATACTTGTAAGGTTTCACAACCAGCTGGTTTCCCCTAGATGTTCCTTCAATGTTTTGTTGCTGAGGAACATGTTCATGGACAGGTTCTCTCAAGGTTTGAGGATCAGTTCCTCTTTGTTCAGTTCCCCCTGTCAAGTTGCCTTGGGTGGAAGGACCTGTTCCATCACATGTTCCTTCCTCTGGTGCAGCTTCAGTCTGGGCTGTGGTTTCACTTGAGTTTCTTACCAGCCCAATTGCTTCATCATCATGTTCCTGTCTCTCAGAAAAAATGTTAGTTTCATCAAAAACCATATGTACACTTTCTTCTACACATATAGTTCTTTTGTTATAAATCTTATAAGCTTTACTATGTGAAGAATATCCCAAGAATACTCCTTCATCACTTCTGGGATCAATCTTACATAGGGAGTCTTTACCATTGTTGTGCACAAAGCACTTGCATCCAAATGCCCTAAGATGGGATATATTTGTTTTTCTACGTTTAAGTAACTCATAGGGAGTCTTCTCAACAAGAGGTCTAGTCATGCACCTATTTTATGATGTAGCATGCAGTGTTCACAGCTTCTGCCCAGAAGCTATGAGGCAGTTTACTAGAAAGAAGCATAGTCCTAGCCATTTCTTCTAGTATCCTATTCTTTCTTTCAACTACTCCACTTTATTGTGGAGTCCTAGGAGCAGAAAAATTATGATTTATGCCATGCTCATCACAGAATTCAGCAAATATAGCATTCTTAAATTCAGTACCATGATCAGACCTAATTGATGCAAGTTGATTACCTACTTGTTTCTGAGTTTTTCTAACAAAAGAAGTGAACATGTCAAATGCTTCATCTTTAGATGTTAAAATACTGTCCAAGTAAACCTAGAGTAATCATCAACAAGCACCATAATATATCTCTTACTACCTATGCTCAGTGTTCTCATTGGTCCACAAAGATCCATATGGACTAGTTCCATCGTCCTGGTGGTGCTTACCATTTTATTGCTTTTGAAAGAGGATCTTACCCGCTTCGCCCTTGCACAAGCCTCACAAACTTTATCTTTCTTGCAGCCCTATCACCAAGTCCTTGGAGACTAGTTTGTTGAGTTGACTTAGAGTGGCATGTCCAAGTGTCTTGTGCTAAAGGAGGGGATCACTATCCAATACACTTAAGCGCGTGAGTTCATTTTCTGAAAGTGTGGATAGATCCACAACATATATGTTGTTCACTCTTTCTCCTTACAAAACTATCTTGTCAGTGGTAATATTAATCACAAAGCATTTTGTAGAGGTAAATGATACCATGTTACCTCTATCACACAGTTGTGATACACTTATTAGACTATACTTCAGTCCATCTATCAAGTAGACATTCTCAATAGAGTGAGAATCAGTCTTACCTACCTTTCCAACCCCAATGATCTCACCTTTCTTCCCATTTCTAAAGGAGACATTACCTCATTTAAGGTCCTCAAGTGAAAGAAACTGGTTCTTGCTTCCTGTCATATGTTTTGAGAAGCCAATATCCATGTACCATATTTGGCTACTCCCCTTCACTTGGACCTGCAAAAGGAAATCAGGGGTTAGTCTTAGGAACCCAAACTAATTTGGGCCCCTTTCTATATGCAAAAGGATGAATCAAATTCTTTTTAGCCCAACTTGGTAGCCTATTCTTCCCTTGAACGAATTCTTTGTTCTTTTGACTTGCATTTTCTTTTGCAGTTCATTCACTTTTATAGTGACCTGTTTTACCGTAGTGCGTGCAAATCTTGTTCTTAGGAAGTGTAAGGTACTTGCTTTGGGATCCCACTTAGGTGCAGGGTTCCCAAAGCCAAGTCCTTTTTTTTTCTACTATGGTGTTCTTGTAGCCATGAAAGCGCATCGGAGGACCTGTTCCATTTACAAGTTCTGTCTAGCTCATGTTTTTACTTTGCTTAGATCCTCCTTTGGGCTTCTTATCTGCTCATCTCTTTTGTAAAACTCATCTTTCATTTTTCCAACATTTTCTTCTAGAGTGAGTTGTGTGTGATCAGCTGTCTTTTTACATGTTCCCAATTTCAGTTTTAGATTTATAGATCTAAGTTCTAAGATTATTGCGTTATGTTCATGAACCTAGTTCTTCAACACAGCATTTTCACTAGCCCTAAGTTTCAGGTTTTTGCACTTAGCTTTTAAAACCACAGATTCTTTTGACAGCTGTTCATTTTCATTATTTACATCCTCAGATTCATCAATTAGCTCTAGAAGTAACTCAGATAACCTTTTTTTATGACAAAAATTTACTTACCTCAACTTCTTCATCCGATTCTCCAATGGTGATAAGTGATCGTTCATCATCGTCATCTGAGCTAGCTCCCCAAGCAGCAAACATAGCCTTGGATGTACTTTGTTGTTGCTTTTCTTGGGTTGAACCTGTTCCTTCGTTCAGCTCTTTCCTTTTTCTATTCAATTTTCTACAAAGGACAAATCTTGATATGGTGATCAGTCTTTCCACACTTGAAGCAGCCATCATTGGTTTGCTTCTCAGGAGCTTTTGATTTATTGTAGCTTTCACTTCTTGAAGAACCCTTTCCGCTCCTCAGGTACTTCTTCAAGTCTTTGGTGATCAAAGCCATTTCGTCATCTTCCAGATCAAAACCTTCAGTGATTCTTAGAGCCAAGCTCCTTTCCTTCTTAGGTACATCCATCTTCATAGTCTGTCTCCTAAGTTCATGGGCAGTAAGATTTCCAATTAATTCATCCAGTGGAAGTTGGCAATATTCTTTGATTCCTGGATGGGAGTGATTTTTCTCTCCCAAGTGATAGGCAAAACTCTAGTCAGTATCTTCTCGACCCTTTCTCTTCAGGAATAATCCTTCCAAGAGATTTTAGCTCATTTGTCAGTGTAGTGAACATTGTGTACATTTCTTGATTGATTTCTCCTTCCTTCATAGCAAAGCTCTCATACTCAGAGTACAGTAGAGTTCCCCTGAGATGTTCCTTCGTAAACCACTTGCAGTGTGTCCCAAATTTGCTTAGCAGTGGTACAGGCTTGGATTATGTTGTACTCATCTGGACCAAGTCCACAAACAAGCCATTTCTTAGCTTTAGCATTCTTCTCCCACTTCCTTAAGTCCTCAGCAGTGCAATCCGCTCTTGTCTTTGGCACATCTACTCCTTCAGTATTTTTCTTCAAGGTATCCAGTGGACCATCGGACAATGTCTCATAGCTCATAGTCCTCCCCTATAATGTAATCTCTCATCCTGTTTTTCCATTAAGAGTAGTACTGGCCATTAAAGAGTGGTGGCCTAATGGATTGCCCTTCTCAGTTCCGGGTGGTGCACTCATGTTGATCTTCTCCTAAGGTGTAAGACTTCAAGGATAATCTGCTCTGGTATGAATTGATGTCTTATACTTCAATGTCATACAAAAGGGGGGTGATTTGTGTGGTGTCAAATTTTCGCGTGCACAGATTATAGAAGGACCTGGTTCTTCTATGTGTTCCTTATACTACTGTTGCGAAAATAATAAATGCAAAAAGTAAAGAACACAAGTATTTTTACGTGAAAAACACGCGGCTGAAAAGGTGAAAAACCAATGACCTACTACTCAGTAGGATTTTTCCCAACACTTCACTAAATCACTGAGCCAAAACAGCATTTAAATAACTCTTTATAAACCTAAGGATTACCTCTACTCCCGTTGTGGCAGCTAGCCTCTATCTGTTGCGACAACTTCAAGTTAACTCTAACTTGAAAAATATACTCAGAGTACCTAATATACTTGCTTCTGGATAAGAGGGCAATCTTTAATTTGTCCAGGCTTTCCACACTTATGACAGCAATCATTTCCTTTGAAATTCCTGCTGTAACTTCCTTTCTTTGGGATCCCACCATTTTTACGAACCATCTTTTGAAATCTTCGAGTGAGATACATCATTTCAGATTCAACACTACTTGAGTTAGTGAAGGAAGCTTTGAGAACCAGGTTCCTCTCCTCATTGGTCTCTCTTCTTTCAAGATCCTTCTTTCTCTTCATCTCATATGTTTTGAGATTTCCAATAAGCTCGTCAATAGTCAGCTTCTGCAGGTCTTTGGCTTCAGTGATAACATTAACCTTGCTCTCCTAGGAAACTGGTAGAACACTGAGTATCTTCCGGATCAGCTTGTTGGTTGGAATGATTTCACCAAGTGAATGAAGCTCATTGATTATGGAGGTGACACGGGTATGCATCTCTTAAATGAACTCATGCTCTTCCATTTTAAATAGTTCATACTCAGTTGTAAGCATATCTATTTTAGACTGCTTTACTGAGTAGTTCCCTCGTGAGCCGTTTGAAGAGCTTCCCAGATTTCCTTGGCAGATACACATGCTGAGATACAATTATACTCGTCTGGTCCAATACCACACACAAGAATCTTCTTCGCCTTGAAGTTCTTCTCAATAGCTTTTCGGTCAGCACCATTGTATTCTTTTCTTGTTTTTGGAACAGTCCTTATTCCCTCTCTAACGGCCTTCATAGGGACAAAAGGGACCATCACAAATCACATCCCAAAGCTCGGAGTCCTCAGCCATTATGAAGTCATGCATCCTTGTTTTCCACCAACCATAGTATTGACTGTTGAATCTTGGTGGTCTGTATGTTGATTGTCCTTCCTCAAATTTTGGTGGAGCAGCCATGTAGATCCTTTCTAGGTGTTAACCTTTTAGAAAGAACCTGCTTTGATACCAATTGATAGAAACTAAGCATCCACCAAACTGTATAAAGAACCGGGTTCTCTATCAGTTCCCACTGTAAGTACCAGACTGTCAGTATAGGGAATCAGGTTCTTTATTTGTTCCCACAGTAAATCGGCAATAAATAAAGAACACAGAGGAATTTTACGTGGAAAACTCCCAGCTCAACGGGATTAGAAACCACGACCTACCCTTGTAGGATTTTAACTTCACTACTGAGCAATCTTTAGATTATAACCTATTGTAACCTAGGAATTAACCTCTTAATCCCTCACTAACTTGTAACTACACTATTACAAGCCACTTTGTAATAACTCTATTACAAAGACCTAATCACTCACTAACTTGTAACAACACTATTACAAGCCACTTTGTTATAACTCTACTACAAAGACTTCACAACTCGACTAACTCTAGCCAAGACACAAACATAAGGGTTTATGATTTACAAAGGGTTTCCTACAAAATGCTTCTAACTAAGCTAAGTAGGAGTTACAAATGAAGAAAAAATAACAAAGACTCAACAAACCTAAGGACTTAAGATATCTTCAATCTTTGGATCTGGTCCTTGAGGTTGCAGCAGCTTTGTGCTTGAGAGAGGTTGTGTCTAGCACTTGAGAGAAATATCTTCTTTTTGATTTTTGCAAGTGTTGGAGTTATCAAATCCCTTGCCTCATGTTGATAATATATGTGTGTGATGTCATCAAGGATGATGTAATAAAGTGCCCTTTAGTTTGGCCTTAGCAAGCTACAACTGTGCTGCTGTATTGAGCTGCCAGACGGTACAATGCAGTAGCCTGTCAGACGGTATAGTGCAGCAGCTTTTACAGCTGTAGAGTTGACTGTACAACGACGAGGGAAACTGATCCCTATCCAGTCCCTTTGTTGTTTCCTTATCTGATTTCATTGAGAATTGAACCTGACATCTGACTAGTTATTCTGAATGCAAGAGAACTTAATTGATTAAGATTCCTTATCGTGTTCTCTCATGAAGTAAGTTGTTTTACCTTCCTTGATTGTATTTATACATGTGTGATATCACTTACAATGATGTAAGCAAGGTAGGTAAAAAGTCTTCCACAGAAAGTTGACTGCTGCATTGTTCTTGTACAGTAGCGTGTGCAGGCAGCAACTTTCCAGCTGGAGAGTTGACTTCATACTGTCTCCTCGGGAACTGGTAGGGACCTGTTCCCTCAGTTGTTCCTTCCACTCTGAAGAGTTGAGTTATATCCCACGCTGGATCCCAACCTGGAACTTTGTGATCTTAAGGTCTTGTAAATATATAACAGGTTCCTTTCTGGTTCTGGATGGTAAGTTTGTTAGATCATCAAAACATAAAGAAAAGTACTTATGCCCAATGTACTTGTAACCTATCATTCACTATGTTGCCGATATATATAGCTTAATTCCTATATAAGAAGGATAAAGTTCAAATTGAAGACTGAAGCAAATATACTAATTAATCAGTAAATAAAATTATCATAATTTATTAATTTATTGATATAAAATAACTTCAATCAAATAACAAGAAAATATATTATAACACTTTGCTTTATACTAATTGTTTATATAATTTATATAATATATAGTAATAACAAGAAGAAGAATTTAAAACAAATTTGGGATCTTCAAATTTTGGGGCCTTCAAATTTTAGGGGCCTAAGGCGACGGCCTCACTATTCAAGCCTATAGAGCCGCCCCTGATTCTGGATAACTTATCCTGGGATTACTATTCCGCTCTCTGGTAGGCATAAGTTATCCTAGTACTATTTTATCCTAAGATACGTCGTCCTCCATGGACCTCTATAATTACGTAGTCCTCTTCTAAGGCTCCTAGACATCGGACCAACGGGTCTTGGAATGATCTTCTATACAATTATCCACCCAAGAGGCTGTAGCGAGCCACTTTGGTGCATAGTGCCCGAAACGTCTTCTGGTCTTTGGGAAACTTGCCATGCCAAAGATAATCGATGAACTCATTCCTCTAGTCCCAAGCTAGGTTGATTGTATTTACTTCACAATAGCCATCCACATCCAGCACCGAATGCATAAATTGAATGACAGTTCCAGAGTCGGATCCTTTCATCTCCGTGGAAGACCCCAAATTGGTCAATGCATCTGCTTCTACATTTTCTTCTCTTGGGATGTGGGTGATCGACCATTCCCTGAACCATGTGAGCAAAGTTTGAACTTTAATCACATATTGTTGCATGCGTTCCTCATTTGTGTCAAAGATCCCATTTACTCAGTTTACTGCCAGCTGTGAACCACATTTGATCTCTATGACCAAAAGAGGCCAAGTCCCTGGGCCTGTTCGAGTCCTGCAATCAATGTCTCACACCCGGCTTTATTGTTAGTTAAAGGAACAATTTTTATGGCATGCCATAGGGTCTCCCCCGAAGGGGTGATTAGGACCACCCCGACCCCGGACCATTTCACATTGGAAGCTCCGTCTATGAACAAGGCCCAAATTCTTTATGTCATTTCTGACACCATCACCGCTTCTTTTACAGCCAAAGGCAGTAACCCAGGACTGAAATCTGCCACAAAGTCGGCCAGAACTTGCGATTTGATCGCAGTCCTGGGCTTATATTAAATATCAAACTCTCTAATTTCAACTTCTCATTTGGCCAACTGACTTGACAACTCAGGTTTGTGAAGGACATTCCGCAGGGGAAAGGTTGTCAAAATGGCTACCGGGTGGCACTGAAAATAAGGCCTACGCTTTTGAGAGGCGACTACGAGAGCTAAGGCCAGCTTTTCGAGGTGCGGATAATGAGTTTCCGCTCTTGACAAATTTTTCTAACATAATAGACAGGAGATTCGTACCTTCATCCTCCCAGACTAGAATAGCACTAACTGCTACCTCAAAGACCGGTAAGTATATTAGCAGTTATTCATCTTTGCCCGAATTTGATAGTAACGAGGGGCTTGATAGGTAACGTTCAGGACTTTTATGGTCTGTTGACATTCTGGAGTCTATTACAAATTGTTCTTGTTCTTCAAAAGTGAGAAGAAGTGATGACATTTTTTCGAGGATCGAGACATGAACCTGCTTAGAGCGGCCAATCTTCTGGTTAACTTTTGGACTTCTTTCACGCTTGTCAGCTGGCCTGGTATTGTAAAGACCTGGCTAGTCGTTTTAAGAATTAACATCCCGATCCCCTATTAGCTACATTTCCCGCGTTTGTTTCTACTATTATGAGTTGCCGAGAAGATTTATTTAAAGTTTCGGAGAGTTTTGGGACACTTAGTCCCTAAAAGAGAGTTTAAGTTATAGAATTTGGACCGTAGTCATAGCAGTGTGAAGACGGCCTCGGAATGGAATTCTGTTGGTCCCGTTAGCTCCGTTGGGTGATTTTGGGTTGAGGAACGTGTTCGGATTGTGTTTTGGAGGTCCGTAGCTTATTTAGGCTTGAAATGCCGAAATTTGAACTTTTGAAGTTTCCGGTTCGATAGTGAGATTTTGATATGCGGGTTGGAATGGAATTCCGGAAGTTAGAGTAGGTCCACTGTGTAATTTGGGACGTGTGTGCAAAATTTCAGGTCATTCGGATGAGGTTTGATAGACTTTTTGATCGAATGCGGAATTTGGAAGTTTTGAAAATCTTTAGGCTTAGATTGGAGAGTGAATTGTGGTTTTAGCATTGGTTGATGTGATTCGAGGGTTGGAATAAGTTCGTGTGATGTTTTAGGACTGGTCGGCATGTTTGGTTGAGGTCCCGGGGACATCGGGTGAGTTTCGGGTGCTTAACGGAAGTTGAATTGGACTTAGGAAAAATTGGAGTCTGGCTGAACCTGTCATAACCGCACCAGCGTGAATGTGACCGCAGGTGCGGCACCGCATATGCGCTTGGAGGACCGCAGGTGCGGTCTGAGGCATTTTAGGATTGGCCGCAGATTCGGCCCAGGCACCGCAGAAGCGGCACCGCATATGCGCAAAGGAGATCGCAGGTGCGAAATTTGCTGTTTAATGAATTGTCGCAGATGCGACTTTAGTTCCGCAGGTGCGGTCCCATGGCCACAGAAGCGGATTTGCTGGGCAGAAATAAGATATTTCGAGGGTTTGAAATCAAAAGTTAGATAATCGATTTGGAGCTCGGGTGAGGGCAATTTTGGGAGGATTTTGAAGAGGAAATTAGTGAGTAACGATTCCAAATCCCTTTCTAGTTGTATTCCTATAATCTAATCTTTGTTTTGTCATTTAATTTCGAATTTGGGATGAAAATTGAGGAAGAGTGGAGAAAAGTTCTTCGGCCTAATTTTGGGGTTTTGATCTAGATTTTGATGTCGGATTGGAATAATTTTGGTATAAATGAACTCGTGAGAGTATGACGGTTCTGAATTCGTAAATTTTTCCCGATTCCGAGATGTGGGCCCGGGGGCGTTTTGGTCATTTTTCCTAATTTTGCGTATTAGCTTAGAATTAATTAGTTGAGTTAGTTACTTGAAGTGTTACTTACATCATGCAATTACTTTGAATAGATTTGGGCCATTTGGAGTCGGATACTCATGGCAAGAACGTGGTATAGATTGATTGAGCTGGTTCGAGGTAAGTGGCTTGTCTAACCTTGTGTGGGGGACATTCCCCTCTAAGATTTGGTATTCTTGTTATTTGAATGCCATGTACGTGAGGTGACGAGTGCGTACACATGCTAACTGTTAGAAACCCGTTTTTCATTAAGTAAATTAGTTGTGTTTCCTTCTTCTTGAACATTACTTGTACTTTAAGCCTACTGTGTTGTAAAGGGAAGCATGCTTAAGTGAATTAACTGTCCTATCTGCTTAAGTTGTTTACGTAAATTCTATGCAGCATGTTAGAATAGCAATCTCTATTTTTTCTTGGTACGGACTTGAATGAAATTGTGGATTCTTTCCTTGAGATTGTTGTGTTTTTATTTTGGGACTACGGATGAATGTTCTGGGAGATCCCCTGCACATATATTGATTAGGACTGTAGTCCAGGATACCGAGAGATCCCCAGCACATATATTAAGGATACTAAGAGATCCTCGGGATACCGAGAGATCCCCAGCACATACATTGAGGATACTAAGAGATCCTTCGGATACAGCGGTATCCCCAGCACATACATTGAGGATACTGAGGGATCCTCGGGATACTGAGAGATCAGCGATTATTTACGTTTGGGACCACGGGACGGGATCCCGGGAGATCCCCTATCGATATTTCTGTGTACTGAGTGTATATTGTCTGTGATTTTTTCTCATTTACTGATATTGTTTTTATTATACTGTTGCACCTTACACTGTCTTACTTTGTCTTATATTTTGATAACTGGTAGGGCCCTGACCTTCCTCGTCACTACCCACCGAGGTTAGGCTTGGCACTTACTAGGTACCGCTGTGGTGTACTCATTCCCTTTCCTGCACATGTTTTCTGTGTGCAGATCCGGGTACATCGACTCAGCCATATTGTTAGCGAGGCGAGGCGATCTCTAGAGACTTGAGGTATATCTGCCGCGTCCGCAGACCGAGGAGTACCTATCTACTCTCTCTTTTAGTTATAGCCCTTCTTTATTTCTTCTTTTGTTTAGATACCCTGGAGTTAGGACACTTTGTAGTTATTCCACAGCTTGTGATTTCATGAGATTCCGGTTTTGAGAAATGTAGTTTCAGTTTGAGAGTTTGTATTATATATGCTGAGCGGCATCTTAAATGTTTCATTAGGTTATTCCGTAGTTTTTGGCTAGTTTTATTCTGTTGTTTCTTTTTTCGCAATTTGTTAGGCTTACCTAGTCGTAGAGACTAGGTGCCATCACGATAGTTCACGGAGGGTGAACTGGGGTCGTGAAAAGTTGGTATCAGAGCTCTAGGTTCATAGGAGTCATGAATTACAGGCCGGTTTATTAGAGTCTCGCGGATCGGTACGGAGACGTATGTGCTTATCCACGAGAGGCTATGTAACTGTTAAGAAAATTTCACTTCATTTGAATTCCTTGTCGTGCGAGATCTTTGGTATCGAAATTCTATACTTCTGTCTTCTATTCTCTCACAGATGGTGAGGACACGTGCTATTGGAGGTGACCAGAAACTCGCGCCCTCTGCGAGAGCCGTCAGAGGTCGGGGCCGAGGAAGAGGCCGAGGACGCATACGCGGTGCAACCAGAGCACCCGCGCGAGCTGCTACAGAGGAGCCACCAGCAGTTCCAGCTGGAGCCCAGGCGCCTGATACGCCCACAGCTACTACTACTCCAGCACTCCAGGAGACTCTGGCGCAGTTTATGACTATGTACACCATCTAGCTCAGGCAGGGTTGCTTCCCCTTGCTGCACCCACATCCCAGGTCGGGGGAGGAGCACAGACTTCCGCCGCCCGCACTCCTGAGCAGCGAGTGCATGTTGAGCAGATCCCAGATAATGTACCGGCATAGCCTGTAGCCCCAGTTTAGCCCAAAGAGAGGGCAGTAGCTTCAGAGGAGGAGCAGAAGAGGCTTGAGAGGTTCAAGAAGTATCAGCCTCCTACATTCAGTGGACTAGCCTCAGATGATGCTCTTGGATTTCTAGAGGAGTGCTACCGTATCCTCCGTACCATGGGTATATCAGGGTCGAGCGGGGTTTCCTTCACTACCTTCCAGCTTCGAGGAGCCGCCTATCAGTGGTGGCGTGCTTATGAGTTAGACAGTCCAAATGAGGCAGCTTCCCTGACTTGGGCTCAGTTCTCAGATATGTTCACGAGAGAGTATGTTCCCCAGAGCCTCAGGGATGCTTGGCGCGCAGAGTTTGAACATTTGCGCCAGGGTACTATGACTGTCTCGGAGTATGCTATTTGTTTTACCGAATTGGCTAGACATGCACCAGCTTTGGTTTCTACTGTTGGCGAGAAGGTTCTCCGATTTATTGAGAGGCTCATTCCCAGCATCAGGTCTAGTATGGCTCGGGAGTTGGAGATGGATATTTCTTATCAGCAGGTGGTGAGCATTGCTAGGAGAGTAGAGGGTATGCATGCTCGGGACAGAGAGGAGAGGGAGGCTAAGAGGTCTCGAGAGTCGGTTCACTACTCTAGTGCCCGTGCCCCAACTTCAGCTCGTCATGGTAGGGGTTATATGTTTCGCCCCGTTCATTCAGCTCTCTTCCAGCAGCCAGTGGTATTCCAACTCCTCCTAGGCCTCAGGAGCCTTATTATGCACCTCCAGTATCCAGTGCGCCTACTGCACGAGGTGTTTCCAGTGGTCAGTCCAGTAGACCTGGCCCGAGCCAGTCACAGCCACCACGTCCTCCCAGAGCTTGTTTTGAGTGTGGTGACACACGCCATATGGTGAGGGATTGCCCTAGACTTGGGGGGGTTTCACCTCCACAGACTTCTCAGCCACAGCGCGCCCCGCAGAGTTCTTAGGTTATGATCACAGCACCAGTTGCTACCCCACCTGCTCAACCAGCTAGAGGTGGAGGTCGGGGAGATAGGGGTTGTCCTAGAGGGGGAGGCCAGGCCAGATACTATGCCTTTCCTGCCCGTACTGAGGTTGTCGCCTCTGATTCTGTCATCACAGGTATTATCCTAGTTTGTCATAGAGATGCATCGGTTCTATTCGATCCAGGCTCCACTTATTCTTATGTGTCCTCTTATTTTGCCCCACATTTGGGCGTATCTCGGGATTCTTTGAGTTCTCCTGTTTATGTTTCTACTCCTGTCGAAGATTCTCTTGTCGTAGACCGCATTTATCGGTCGTGTTTGATTGCTCGTAGTGGTTTTGAGACCAAATTCGATTTGTTATTGCTCAGCATGGTAGACTTTGATGTTATCTTGGGCATGGACTGGTTGTCTCCCCATTATGTTATTCTTGATTGTCACGCGAAAACCGTGACGCTGGTTATGCCAGGTGTGCCGCGAGTAGAGTAGAGGGGTACTTTAGATCATACTTCCAGTAGAGTTATTTCGTTCCTTAAGGCTCAGCGTATGGTTGAGAAAGGGTGTGACGCATATCTAGCTTATGTGAGAGATGTTAGTATTGGTACCCTTACAGTTGATTCAGTCCCAGTAGTACGGGATTTCTCTGATGTGTTTCCAGCTGATCTTCCAGGCATGCCGCCGGATAGAGATATTGATTTTGGCATTTATCTGTTGCCAGGCACTCAGCCCATTTCTATTCCTACGTACCGTATGGCTCCTCCTGAGTTGAAGGAGCAGTTACATGAATTGCTGGATAAGGGTTTCATTCGGCCCAGTGTATCACCTTGGGGTGCTCCTGTCTTGTTTGTGATGAAAAAGGATGGTTCTATGCGTATGTGTATTAATTATCGCTAGTTGAACAAGGTTACAGTGAAGAACCATTATCCTTTGCCTCGTATTGATGACCTGTTTGATCAGTTACAGGGTGCTTGTGTGTTTTCTAAGATTGACTTGCGTTCAGGCTATCATCAGTTGAAGATTCGGGAGCCAGATATCCCGAAGACTGTCTTCAGGACTCGGTATGGTCATTACGAGTTCCTTGTTATGTCATTTGGGCTGACCAATGCCCCAACAGCCTTTATGCATTTGATGCACAGTGTATTCCGGCCATATCTTGACTCATTAGTCAATGTCTTTATTGATGACATTCTGTTATATTCCCGGAGTCGGGAAGATCATGAGCAGCACCTGAGGACAGTGCTTCAGACTTTGAGGGAAAAGAAGTTATACGACAAGTTCTCGGAATATGAGTTTTGGTTGGATTCCGTGGCATTCTTGGGTCACGTGGTATCTAGTGATGGAATAAAGGTGGATCCGAAGAAAGTGGAAGCAGTGCAGAGTTGGCCCAGACCATCCTCAGCTACAGAGATTCGCAGTTTTCTTGGCTTGGCGGGTTATTACCATCGATTTGTTCAGGGATTTTCATCTATTGCAGCACCTATGACCAGGCTGACCCAGAAGGGTGCTCCGTTCCAATAGACGGAAGAGTGTGAGGAGAGCTTTCAGAAGCTCAAGACAGCTTTGACTACAGCCCCAGTTTTGATATTGCCTACCGGTTCAGGGTCTTATACTGTCTATTGTGATGCCTCTAGGATGGCCTTGGAGCGGTATTGATGCAGGACGGTAGGGTGATTGTCTACGCGTCCAGACAGTTGAAGGTTCATGGGAAGAATTATCCTGTACACGATCATGAGTTAGCTGCTATTGTTCACGCCTTGAAGATCTGGCGTCATTATTTGTACGGTGTGCCTTGTGAGATTTATATTAATCACCAGAGTTTGCAGCATCTGTTCAAGTAGAAGGACCTTAACTTGCGTCAGAGGAGGTGGTTAGAGCTGCTAAAGGACTATGATATCACTATTTTGTATCACCCGGGCAAGGCCAATGTGGTGGCCGATGCTTTGAGCCGCCGGGCGGAGAGTTTGGGGAGTTTGGCTTATTTACCAGCAGCAGAGAGGCCCATAGCGATGGATGTTCAGACCTTAGCCAGTCAGTTTGTGAGATTGGATCTTTCGGAGCCTAGTCGGGTCCTTGCTTGTGTGGTTTCTTGCTCTTCCTTGTTCGATCGTATTCGAGAGCGGCAATTTGATGACCTTCATTATGTGCCCTCAGGGACCTGGTTCTGCAGGGTGGTGCCAGAGATGTGACCATTGGTGATGATAGGGTATTGAGGATGCAGGGTCGGGTTTGTGTACCCAATGTTGATGGGCTTCGGGACTTGATTTTAGAGGAGGCCCGTAGTTCGCGGTATTCCGTCCATTTGGGTGCCGCAAAGATGTATCAGGATTTGAGACAACAGTATTGGTGGAGGCGGATGAAGAAAGATATAGTTGGGTTTGTAGCTTGATGCCTCAATTGCCAGCAGGTTTAGTATGAGCACCAGAGGCAGGGTGGATTGCTTCAGCAGATAGAGATTCCGGAGTGGAAGTGGGAGCGGATCACCATGGACTTCGTAATTGGGCTTCCACGGACTTTGAGGAAGTTCGATACAATTTGGGTGATTGTGGATCGGCTGACCAAGTCCGCGTACTTCATTCCTGTGTGTACCACCTACTCCTCAGAGCGGTTGGCGGAGATTTATATCCGGGAGATTGTCCGTCATTTCACCCCCAGAAGGACGGACAGTCCGAGCGCACCATTCAGATTCTTGAGGATATGCTCCGTGCGTGTGTGATGGAGTTTAGAGGTTCTTGGGATCAGTTCTTGCCACTGGCAGAGTTTGCTTACAACAACAGCTATCAGTCTAGCATTCATATGGCACCGTATGAGGCCTTGCATGGTAGGTGGTGTAGATCCCCGGTGGGTTGGTTCGAGCCGGGCGAGGCTAGATTATTGGGCACAGACTTGGTACAGGATGCTTTGGAGAAAGTCAAGGTAATTCGGGATAGACTCCGTACCGCCCAGTCCAGACAAAAGAGTTATGCGGACCGGAAGGTTCATGATGTTTCCTATATGGTTGGAGAGCGGGTTTTACTGCGGGTTTTGCCTATGAAGGGAGTTATGAGATTTGAGAAGAAAGGGAAATTGAGTCCGAGGTTTATTAGCCTTTTTGAGTTATTGCGGCGTGTTGGGAAGGTGGCTTATGAGCTTGCCTTACCTCCCAGTTTGGCAGGAGTTCATCCAGTATTTCATGTTTCGATGCTCCGGAGGTATCACGGTGATCCGTCGCACGTGTTGGATTTCAGATCAGTCCAGTTGGACAAGGATCTGTCTTATGTTGACTAGCCAGTGGCGATATTGGACAGGCAGGTTCGAAAGCTGAGGTCAAAGAACATTGCATCACTGAAGGTTTAGTGGAGGGTTAGCCGGTCGAGGAGGCGACCTGGGAGACCGATGAGGATATGCGCAGCCGTTACCCTCATCTTTTCACTACTTCAGGTATATCTCTATGCTCGTTCGAGGACGAACGAATGTTTAAGTGTGGGAGGATGTAACGACCCGGCCGGTCGTTTTAAGAATTAACGCCCCGATACCCTATTAATTGTATTCCCCGCGTTTGTTTTGTGAGTTGCCGGGAAGATTTATTTGGAGTTTCGGAGAGTTTTGGGAAACTTAGTCCCTAAAAGAGAGTTTAAGTTTTAGAATTTGGACCGTAGTCTGAGCAGTATGAAGACGGCCTCGGAATGGAATTCCGTTGGTCCCGTTAGCTCCGTTGGGTGATTTCGGGTTTAGGAGCGTGTTCGGATTGTGTTTTGGAGGTCCGTAGCTTATTTAGGCTTGAAATGCCGAAAGTTGAATTTTTGAAGTTTTCGGTTTGATAGTGAGATTTTGATATCGGGGTCGGAATGGAATTCCGGAAGTTAGAGTAGGTCCGTTGTGTAATTTGGGACGTGTGTACAAAATTTTAGGTCATTTGGACGAGGTTTGATAGACTTTTTGATCGAAAGCGGAATTTGGAAGTTTTGGAAATCTTTAGGCTTGGATTGGAGAGTGAATTGTGGTTTTAGCGTTGTTTGATGTGATTCGAGGGTTGGAATAAGTTCGTGAGATGTTTTAGGACTGGTTGGCATGTTTGGTTGAGGTCTCGGGGGCCTCGGTTAAGTTTCGGGTGCTTAACGGAAATTGAATTGGACTTAGGAAAAATTGGAGTTTTGCTGAACCTGTCATAACCGCACCTGCGTGAATGTGACCGCAGGTGCGGCACCGCAGATGCGCTTGGAGGACCGCAGGTGCGGTCTGAGGCATATTAGGATTGGCCGCAGATGCGGCCCAGGCACCGCAAAAGCGGCACCGCATCTGCGCAAAGGAGATCGCAGGTGCGGAAATTTGCTATTTAATGAATTGTCGCAGGTGCGACTTTAGTTCCGCAGAAGTGCGGATTTGCTGGGCAAAAATAAGATATTTTGAGGGTTTGAAATCAAAAGTTAGAAAATCATTTTGGAGCTCGGGTGAGGGCGATTTTGGGAGGATTTTGAAGAGGAAATCAGTGGGTAACGATTCCTAATCCCTTTCTAGTTGTATTCCTATAATCTAATCTTAGTTTTGTCATTTAATTTCGGATTTGGGATGAAAAATTGAGGAAAAGTGGAGAAAAGTTCTTAGGCCTAATTTTGGGGTTTTGATATAGATTTTGATGTCGTATTGGAATAATTTTGGTATAAATGAACTCGTGAGAGTATGAGGATTCTGAATCTGTAAATTTTACCCGATTCCGAGACGTGGGCCCGGGGGCGTTTTGGTCATTTTTCCTAATTCGTGTATTAGCTTAGAATTAATTAGTTGAATTAGTTACTTGAAGTGTTATTTACATCATGCAATTACTTTGAATAGATTTGGGCCATTTGGAGTCGGATACTCGTAGCAAGAACGTGGTATAGATGATTGAGCTGGTTCGAGGTAAGTGGCTTGTCTAACCTTGTGTGGGGGACATTCCCCCTAGGATTTGGTGTTGTTATTTGAATGTCGTGTATGTGAGGTGACGAGTGCGTACACGTGCTAATTGTTGGAAACCCATTTTTCATTAAGTAAATTAGCTGTGTTTCCTTCTTCTTGAACATTACTTGTACTTTAAGCCTACTGTGTAGTATAGGGAAGCATGCTTAAGTGAACTAACTATCCTATCTGCTTAAACTGTTTACGTGAATTCTATGCAGCATGTTAGAATAGCAATCTCTATTTTTTCTTGGTACGGACTTGAATGAAATTGTGGATTCTTTCCTTGAGATTGTTGTGTTTTTATTTTGGGACTACGGACGAATGTTCCGGGAGATCCCCTGCACACATATTGATTTGGACTGTAATGCGGGATACCGAGAGATCCCCAGCACATGTATTGAACATACTAAGAGATCCTCGGGATACCGAGAGATCCCAAGCACATACGTTGAGGATACTAAGAGATCCTCGGGATACCGAGAGATCCCCAACACATACATTGAGGATACTGAGAGATCCTCGGGATACTGAGAAATCCCCGAGTATTTACGTTTGGGACTACTGGACGGGATCTCGGGAGATCCCCTGTCGATATTTCTGTGTACTGAGTGTATATTGTCTGTGATTTCTTCTCATTTACTGATATTGTTTTGATTATACTATTGCACCTTACACTGTCTTACTTTGTCTTATATATTGATAACCGGTAGGGCCCTGACCTTCCTCGTCACTACCCGACCGAGGTTAGGCGCACTTACTGGGTACCGCTGTGGTGTACTCATGCCCTTTCCTGCACATGTTTTCCGTGTGCAGATCCAGGTACATCGACTCAGCCATATCGTTAGAGAGGCGAGGCGATCTCTAGAGACTTGAGGTATATCTGCCGCGTCCGCAGACCGAGGAGTCCCTATCTACTCTCTCTTTTAGTTATAGCCCTTCTGTATTTCTTCTTTTGTTTAGACACTCTGGAGTTAGGACACTTTGTAGTTATTCCACAGCTTGTGATTTCATGAGATTTCGGGTTTTGGGAAATGTAGTTTCAGTTTGAGAGTTTGTATTGTATATGCCGAGCGGCATCTTAAATGTTTCATTATGTTATTCCGCAGTTTTTGGCTAGTTTTATTCTGTTGTTTCTTTTTCCGCAATTTGTTAGGCTTACCTATGTTGACACCCAATTTTTTCTTATATATTTTCAATATGCAAAATAACTTCAAAATGGTATATGTATGCATGTATATAAGTATATCCAAGTGTTTCATTACTTTTCCTTAATTTTTAAAGGATTTTTAAATCTATTTATTCCCCTATTTTATCCATAAATATCCAATAGTTGTTTCCAAAAATTATCATTTTGATGATTCACTTATTGAACTTTTATATCTATGCTAAGATTTAGCTAAGGTAATTTTTGCATATTTTTACAAATTTATTTAGTATTTTTAAAGCTAAATTGCATATGATTGTAATATTAACCTCTTTTAAGACTTAACTGCGTTTATATTCATAAAATTAAGTTCTGTATTTTTAAGTTGTTAATTATATATTATAAATCATTTTAGTACCTTTAATTTATTTCCAGAAATCAATTTGCTGTTTTTTATAATTTTAAAAAAGGGGAAATTGGCTATTTAAATAATAGCCCAAATTTATTTCAATCATAGCCTAAATCCTACCCCAATTTTAACCCAATTCTCGACCCAATTGAACCCATCGGACCAGGCCCAAACCCAGTTTCATAAACCGACCCACCTACCCCTTCTCATCTAGGCCGTTGATCATTCAGATCAATGGCCACTATTACACCTTGCCTTAATTAATCCCGAACTACCCCCAAACCCTTTCATTTGTTACCACCCGCCGCCTCTGAATCCCTCCTTCCCAAATTCTCTTTACAACACCCCCCCCCCCAAACCCTAACCGCCGCCACCCTAATCCACCCTAATCCATGGCCTTCTAGGGTCATCTGAGACCTGTACCGGCCTTCCATGGCTTCTATGTGTTTGGTTCTGTGGTCTCATGACCAGACTTTGAAGGGATTTGGTCCAGTCCTTGCTCGATGACCTTTCTCCGGTCATCTCTGACCTTTCTCCGGCCAGCCATGGCCATTCGAGTCAGACCTTTGACTCTCCTGGTTAGATCGGTAACTTTCAAGGCCTTTCTCGTTGCTTTTTGGTTTTTCTGAAACCCTAATCTCTAAAGACTTTTTCGATTTCTTTCAGATCTACCTTAGATCTATGCTTGCCATGAACTTTTAAGCAACTTCTCGAAGCTTCTTTAACTTTGCTTTTAAAACAACTCTTCATCTTTTCCGATTAGGGTTTTTCTTTAAATTATTTCGAAAACTCTTCTCTGATTTTAACGTGTTTCAGATTTTGCTATGTTTTGCTCATGTCGTTCTTCTATATGAGTTGGTATGTTGAAAACCCCAATTTCTTTAGGGTCTCATTCGAGTTCTGAAGCTGTTTGTTAGATAAGTGCTTGTTGGTTAAGTTCTTGTTCGATTTACTTGTTTATCATCTTTTAAGCTCGACTATTGTTGAAAAGAACCTATGTCTTTGGGTTTGAAACTGTTCGTTTGAATACCTGACTCGATTTGAAGTTCCTTGTTTTAGAATCTCTTTTCTTTATGTGATTCCTCTGATTCTTGGGTTTTACTATCTTTAAAACTCGACTATGCTTGAAACCCTAGCTTTTCAAAAGGTTTTCTTATCTGCTACTGTGAGACCCTTTGCATGCTTCTGATACTCTATTTTTCTTCATTATTGATTCAATGTGACTTGACCTACTTGATTATTATGCTTCGAATGTTTGCTATCTACTGAACCTTGTGCTACTATTGTATGCTATTTCTTTTGCCAATAGGTTTTGCCTCGCATGTCTAGTGTTTGTTCACTCTATTTATATGCTGAGGTTCCTTCTTTGATTGATCTTCAATTTTGGGACTGATTTCAAAAACTTTTCTTTTATGAATCATGATTTTACTCGCCTGTTTAGAATTTATTGATTCCTTTCCTTTTATTGTAATATTTACCTTGTTGAATCTATTTCCAAAATAAGTGTATTTCTGTACTTAGACTCGATTGCTTACTTAATGTTTTTACTACTTCTTTTATGGCAATAATCAGGCTATCTTTAAATTGATTTCCTTCCTTATTTTGAATCCGTTAAACAGTGATTCCTTAATTAAAGGGAATCACTTGTATAATTGATTCTGACTGATTGTTTCCATATTTACACTAAGATTTTACTTGTACCTCTCCTTCACTCATTTTCAAAAGGCTATAAATACCCTGCACCCCTCTTCTTTCAAACACACGAACTGACTACCTAAGTTCAGAACACACACTTTACTAAAACTCTCTCTTTTCTCTGTTGCCATTTGTGCTACTGCTCTGTCTAGCCGGCTGAAAGCCAAGGCTAGGTTATGGAATTTGCTTGCTTTTCTTTCTGCGCTTTGATTCTTACTGGTATGTCCTAGTTAATCTTCAAGCATCAACAACAACATGTTTCTTTAGCTATTTCCTTTTTCCTTCTCTCTTTGCTGTTCCTGCTTATGTTTATGCAATCATGTTGTTACTGAGCATGTTGTAATCCGCTCCCCCCCCCCCCACATTCTAAATTAATGTTTTCCCTTATGCATGGACTCTGTCAGTCAACTTGTTATATGATTTGTTGAATTATGAATCCCAAACTCCCATATCCCCCTATGTGCTTGTGTTCTCTGGTTGTTTTTGTGGGCATGCCAGCATCATCTATTGCTGTGCATGTCCCAAACATAACCCCTTTTGTGTAGTTACTGTTTTTGTGTAATTTAAGTTTTACTACTACTATTTTCAAATCACCCTTACCCCTTACTATTCCCAACCCAATTCTAAATAAAATCTCTATTTCTGCACTTTCACTACACTCTTAGAACTTAGGTTCTGCCCCTCTTGTGTGAGCCTTGCTTTGGACCCTTGAGCTCCCTCTGAACTTGGACACACAAGGGCTGGCCCTTCTACACCGCACTCATTCTTTATCTAGTTATGCAAACCTAGGTGTAAGCACTGCCCGGGGTCCCTTGAGACCCTTAGGGAACTTTGACACACCCAGGTCTGAGAAAGGCTTCGAAACAAGTGGTATTTAAGGTGTTTTGTTCCATAACTCAGAGAGGAAGTCAGAATCAGGCTTCCTATGGTTGTAATTTCTAATTTTTACATATTCTTGATGCAATTCAGCAACTGGTCTGTAATAATTTGTAATAAACATTTGGGGTTGGTTAGTGAAAAATGGCTGGGTAATTATGCATGTTTAGCTATTAGAAGGGTAGATAACATGCCTACGGGACCTGTTTTTAATTCTGCATGTTTTAATTCTACAGTTAGATACCATGCCCATAGGATCTGCTTTAAATGTTGCTGAGAACTTTTGGCTCAACTTTATCCCAGTTTGCCGAGGAAGCAACCCCATTTTTCACCTTGAATTGGTCAAGATATGCGGAATTTCTTACTTTTAGTGGAGGATTAGATCCTAAAACTGGGGGTCTGTGGCTGACTGATGCAGTTGATTCGGAAACATAAGCCAGGGCGGTTGGGTGGGGAGTCAGATCAGGCCAACGGTCCTGCTCCGCTTTATACTAAGAGAGTTTGGTTGGGTCTGACTCTGTTATAGGGCTAGGGGAATTATGCATGTTTAGCTATTAGAAGGGTAGATAACATGCCTACAGGACCTGTTTTTAATTCTGCATGTTTTAATTCTATAGTTAGATACCATGCCCATAGGATCTGCTTTAAATGTTATATGTCTTATTACCACACTTAGACATCATGCCTATAGGATCTAAACGGTTACAATCAGGCATCATGCTCATAAGGTTAAAATCAGTACCTTTTCATAGAAATCATGCCTATAGGAATTTCGAGTAAATCCTGCCTGCTTCATCTCACGTTCAACTAGATATCATGTCTATAGGGATTAAAAATCAGCAATTATAGATGCTAACGTCTATAAAATCTAAAACTAGTCTAGCCAAAAAATCAGCCTATCTCATAATGTTCTGAACTAGTCTTTTAAACAACCCACTCTCTTCTTATTAACTCGGTTTAGCAAGCATGCTTATAGGATCTCAAATCGCTCGTTGTAAAATTGTTACTGCTTTGCCACATTCCGAATCAGCAATTGCCATCATGTTTATAGGATCTCACCCAAACACCTAGGCAAGCCTTAGGTAATAACAACAAAAAACTGNCTGACCTTTCTCCGGCCAGCCATGGCCATTCGAGTCAGACCTTTGACTCTCCTGGTTAGATCAGTAACTTTCAAGACCTTTCTCATTGCTCTTGGGTTTTTCTGAAACCCTAATCTCTAAGGTTTTTTCGATTTCTTTCAGATCTACCTTAGATCTATGCTTGGCATGAACTTTTAAGCATCTTCTCGAAGCTTCTTTAACATTGCTTTCAAAACGACTCTTCATCTTTTCCGATTAGGGTTTTTCTTTAAATTATTTCGAAACCTCTTCTCTGATTTTAACGTGTTTCTGATTTTGCTATGTTTTGCTCATGTCGTTCTTCTGTATGAGTCGGTATGTTGAAAACCCTAATTTCTCTTGGGTCTCATTCGAGTTCTGAAGCTGTTTGTTAGATAAGTGCTTGTTTGGTTAAGTTCTTGTTCGATTTACTTGTTTATCATCTTTTAAGCTCGACTATTGTTGAAAAGAACCTATGTCTTTGGGTTTGAAACTGTTCATTTGAATACCTGACTCGATTTGAAGTTCCTTGTTTTAGAATCTCTTTTCTTTATGTGATTCCTCTGATTCTGGGTTTTACTATCTTTAAAACTCGACTATGCTTGAAACCCTAGCTTTTCAAAAGGTTTTCTCATCTGCTACTGTGAGACCCTTTGCATGCTTCTGATATTCTATTTTTCTTCACTATTGATTCAATGTGACTTGACCTACTTGATTATTGTACTTCGAATGTTTGCTATCTACTGAACCTTGTGCTACTATTGTATGCTGTTTCTTTTGCCAATAGGTTTGGCCTCGCATGTCTAGTGTTTGTTCACTCTATTTATATGCTGAGGTTCCTCCTTTGATTGATCTTCAATCTTGGGACTGATTTCAAAAACTTTTCTTTTATGAATCATGATTTTACTCGCCTGTTTAGAATTGATTGATTCCTTTCCTTTTAATTTAATATTTACCTTGCTGAATCTATTTCCAAAGTAAGTATATTTTTTGTACTTTAGACTCGATTTGCTTATTTAATGTTTTTACTACTTCTTTTATGGCAATAATCAGGCTGTCTTTAAATTGATTTCCTTCCTTATTTTGAATCTGTTAAACAGTGATTCCTTAATTAAAGGGAATCACTTGTATAATTGAGTCTGACTGATTGTTTCCATATTTACACTAAGATTTTACTTGTTACCTCTCCTTCACTCGTTTTCAAAAGGCTATAAATACCCTGCACCCCTCTTCTTTCAAACACACGAACTGGTTACCTAAGTTCAGAACACACACTTCACTAAAACTCTCTATTTTCTCTGTTTCTGTTTGTGCTACTGCTCTGTCTAGTCGGCTGAAAGGCTAGGTTGTGGAATTTGCTTGCTTTACTTTATAGGCTTTGCTTCTTACTGGTATGTCCTAGTTAATCTTCAAGCATCAACAACAACATGTTTCTTTAGCTATTTCCTTCACTCTTGCCTGTTCCTGCTTATGTTTATGCAATCAAGTTATTACTGAGCATGTTGTAATCCGCTCCCCCCTCCCCATTCTAAATTAATGTTTTCCCTTATGCATGGACTCTGTCAGTGAACTTGTTATATTATTTTTTTGAATTATGAATCCCAAAACCCCATATCCCCCTATGTGTTTGTGTTCTCTGGTTGTTTTTGTGGGCATGCCAGCATCATCTATTGTTGTGCATGTCCCAAACATAACCCCTTTTGTGTAATTAATGGTTCTGTGTAATTTAAGTTTTACCACTAATTTTTTCAAATCACCCTTACCCCTTACTATTTCCAACCCAGTTCTAAATAAAATCTCTATTTCTGCACTTTCACTAAACTCTTAGAACTTAGGTTCTGCCCCTCTTGTGAGCCTTGCCTTGGGACCCTTGAGCTCCCTCTGAACTTGGACACACAAGGGCTGGCCCTTCTACACCGCACTCATTCTTTATCTGGTTATGCAAACCTGGGTGTAAGCACTGCCCGGGGTCCCTTGAGACCCTTAGGGAACTTTGACACACCCAGGTCTGAGAAAGGCTTCGAAACAAGTGGTATTTGAGGTGTTTTGTTCCATAACTCAGAGAGGAAGTCAGAATCAGGCTTCTTATGGTTGTAATTTCTTATTTTTACATATTCTTGATGTAATTCAGCAATCGGCCTGTAATAATTTGTAATAAACATTTGGGTTGGTTAGTGAAAAGGGGCTGGGGAATTATGCATGTTTAGCTATTAGAAGGGTAGATAACATGCCTACAGGACCTGTTTTTAATTCTGCATGTTTTAATTCTATAGTTAGATACCATGCCCATAGGATCTGCTTTAAATCTTGCATGTCTTATTACCACACTTAGACATCATGCCTATAGGATCTAAACGGTTACAATCAGGCATCATGCTCATAAGGTTAAAATCAGTACCTTTTCATAGAAATCATGCCTATAGGAATTTCGAGTAAATCCTGCCTGCTTCATCTCACGTTCAACTAGATATCATGTCTATAGGGATTAAAAATCAGAAATAATAGATGTCAACGTCTATAAAATCTGAAACTAGTCTAGCCTAAAAATCAGCCTATCTCATAATGTTCTGAACTAGTCTTTTAAACAACCCACTCTCTTCTTATTAACTCGGTTTAGCAAGCATGCTTATAGGATCTCAAATCGCTCGTTGTAAAATTGTTACTGCTTTGCCACATTCCGAATCAGCAATAGCCATCATGTTTATAGGATCTCACCCAAACACCTAGGCAAGACTTAGGTAATAACAACAAAAAACTGAATCCGTTTTGTTAATCAGTAATTGCTACAACCAGCAGGTAGGACTAATTCGGACTACTTATCTGAATTATGTAATAAATTGGTCTGCTTCAACAACTAAACTCCTCCTTGTCTTAGTATTTTCAAAATTCTGACCTTAAATGCGTTTTAAGTCATGCTACTTTTTGTGCTTTTCTTGAGGAGGTATATTCGGGACTCTTAATTGTTTATATGTCTTCCCCAATATGCAGTCCTATATGTCCTTGTTTGTTGCTTAGTATTTTGCCTTTAAACCTGAGAGTTAGCCTAGAACCTCCTTCTTGTAGGAATAGTTGTCCTAAATTCCTCTGGGATTGATAGGAATGGGACGGGTAATAGCATGCAATAGAGGTCGAGACCAATCCGCGCTTTAATACCTTGACGGGGTGGCAAGGGTAGATATGGATATGATGACCTATGCGCTAATATCATGTGTAGCCCCTCTTTAGAGGAGTGATTACCGGGTATTTCATTGATGTGATCCATATTACAAATAAACCTAGGACCTTTCTTGTATTCATCAGCATGTTTAGTTGTAACTTTTATTTTTCCCCAAATATTTATGTATTTAAAATCCCCTCTTATTTGAGCCTTATTTGTTTACTTGCTAATTGCACAAATTGACAAAGAACTTTCTGGTCGGGAACCACACTAGTGGATCCTGAAGGGTGCCTAACACCTTCCCTTGGGATAATTTCAAGCCCTTACCCTATCTCCGGTTATCAAAAATGTAGTTGTAGTTGAACCCTATAGGTGTCCTAATGCACCATAAATCATTAGGTGGTGACTCTTCAAATGCAAAAACCCAGTTCCCAAAAGGAACGAGTTGTCCTATGCCTAAAAATGTCATAAACCCGATTTTTCGATGCAAAGAGGGAAAAAGGGGGGCCGACAACTTTGTCGTAGAGACTAGGTGCCGTCATGATAGTTCACGGAGGACGCACTGGGGTCGTGACAGGTATGTCCTCGATGGCTTTAATATTGTCGGTATTTACCTTAATCCCCCTTTTTGAAAGCCAAGAACTTAGCGGAGCTAACCCCAAACGCGCATATTTCGGGGTTGAGTTTCATGTTATGCTTCCTCAGCATATCGAAGGTTTCCTAGAGGTGTTTTAAATGGTCACCTGCATTCAAAGACTTGACCAACATGTCATCTATGTGGAATTCCCTTGTTTTACCTATTTGTTTCTCAAACATCTTGTTTACGAGCCTCTGATAGGTGGCTCCAACGTTTTTAAGCCCGAAGGGCATAACATTATAACAATATGTGCCAAAGTTTGTTATGAACGAAGTCTTTTCCTAATCCTCCGGGTTCATCGTAATTTGATTGTACCCAGAATAGGCATCAAAAAAACTCATTAACTCGTGTCCGGTCGTTGCATCAATCAATTAACCAATGTTTGTCAGTGGGAACGAGTCTTTTGGGCATGCCTTATTCAAGTCTTTGTATTCTACGCACATTCAAAATTTGTTATTCTTTTTTGGAACTACAACTACATTAGCTAGAAAGGTGGGATACTTTATCTCCTGGATTAAACCGATGTCAAGTAATGGAGTTACTTCTTCCTTAACAAACCTATTTTTGACCTCGAATATCGGGCGTTTCTTTTGCCTCATCGGAGGGATGCTTGGGTCCAGGCTTAGCTTATACATGACCACCTCTAGCAGGATATTTTTCATATCCGAGTGCGAACATGCAAAACAATCAATGTTGTGGGATTCCGACGACCCCTCATCCTTATCATCTTCGCTTGGCTCGGGAGTAGGCGTCGGTTCCTGTAATTGCTATTTATTGGATCCCTTCCTTCTACTGCTAGAAACCGACATTGCGTTCATTTCCTTTGCTTCCGGTTGATATATTCTTATATGTTTGATTCCTTATAGGGTCGGGAATTTTAGCAGCTGGTGATATGGTGATCGTACATGCTTTATCTCATGTAACCATGGTCTACCGAGGATTATGTTGTAGCCCATGTCATCGTCCCCCACTTCAAATAAGGTGGTCTTTGACCCCCTTCAACGTTTGTGGGCAGAAAGATCTCCCCTCGAGTTGTCACACCTGCTAGATTAAACCCGGCGAGGAGCTTTGTTGCCGGAATGATGCTTTCGGTTAACTTGGATTGTTCCAGTACTCTCCATTGAAAGATGTTGGCTGAGCTTCCTGGGTCAACCAAAACACGTTTAATCGTAAAATCTAGAATATTAAGAGAAACACCATGGCTTCATTATATGGCACGAGAAGTCCGCTGTGAAGGTGATGCCGTCTCAGAGACTTCCTAGAGTCTCTTGTTGTGGGTCACCGATACTTTTGTCTTCTTGGCCGCCGAGAAGGTTACACCATTGATTTTATTCCCTCCAAAAATCATGTCGATAGTTAACCGAGGAGGGTCTTCCCCTATCTTTGAGGGATCTGCGTTGTCTTAGCTGCAGCCGTAGTTGTTCTTGGATCGGTTGCTCAAGAACTCCCTGATATGGACGTTCTTCAACATCGTTGCCACCTCTTCGCTCAGATGCCGACAATCCTCGGTTCGGTGGCCATGAGTCCCATGATATTTGCACCATCAGCTAGGATCCCTTTGGTCGGGATCGAATCTTATTGGTTTCAAGAATTGTGCCTCTTTGATATTCCCCATCGCCGACACCAACTCCACGATGCTAACGTTGAAATTGTACTCTGACAAGCTGTGATAAGTGGAATACAATGACCCCGATACCTTTTTGTTTTGCAACGATCTGTTGTTTCGGCCACGGTCAGTTTTTCTTTCGGGAGCGAACCTATCCGAGGACCAGAACCCTTTACTACCATGTCCCTTGGCTCTGTCATAAGGCAATAAGCAACCTTTGAAAGCTCGTTGGTCTACATAAAAATCATCCTTAACCTTATCCCGGCTCTTGTCTCGGTCTCGTCCCTTAGTTGATGACAGGAACTCGATATGATCATCTGCTATCCTTATCTTCGACTCATAGTGGTTATGGACATCTGCCCATGTGGCCGCCTAGAATTCGAGCAGGCTTTCCTTCAACTTTCGGGAGACGTCGGAGCTTCTCGGGTTCAGACCCTTAGTGAATACCTCTGGTGCCCATTTATCTGGCACGGGCGGTAACAACATCTTTTCTTTTTTGGAAGCTGATCACGAACTCACGCAGAAATTCGAACTCTCCTTGCAAAATTTTGAATATGTTCGCCTTCCGAGCCTAGACCTTCCTAACCCCGGCATGGGCCTTAATGCAAGAATCTGTGAATATTTCAACGAATCTATTGAGTGTTCAGGTATGAGTGAATACCATGTCAATGCCCCTTTCGTGAGGGTTTCTCCGAATTTGTTCAATCTCATGTTGAGCCAAGTCGTTTCCTTTCACTGCCATTGTATAAGTTGTGATGTGCTCCTAAGGGTGGTCTGACATCCCATCATACATCGGAATGTCCGGCATTTTGAACCATTTTTAGAATCAATTCTGGTGTTTCGATCGGCTTAAACGGTAAATGGGTGTACTTCTTCGAATCATGGCCCTTCAACACTGGTGGTGCGCCCGAAATCTGGTCCGAGCATGAAACTCCTTCGTGTTCTGATCCATCTGCTTGTTCATCGCCCTTATGAATCTCATGAGTTCGATTTTGAAAGGATCATTACCATCGTTGTTACCGGATTTATTGCCGGTACTCCGGCTATGTTGAAACCAACCTCTCCCATCGGGGAGTTGTTATCTACTCTTTGAGCCGCTTGATTTGAAGGAGCGTTGGGAGGAACTGGGCCTCTTCCATTTGCATTGTTGGAAGCACATGATAATGCCTACTTCAATTCCGTCATGACTTGGTCCTACCTTGAGAGATGGCCCATGATGGTTTTCTGTTGCTCTATCACGATCCTTACTCTTCCCGCAACGTGTTCATCCTCCGCATCATCGGGAGTTGTCTCCCGCACATGTTAGGGATATTATCTGCCATGGACCGGAGTTGCCACGTCCCCCCTTGTTGTGGGTGTCACTGATTGAATCCTCATGTTGAGGCAGATGTTCATGCGCTTCAACGTTATGTGCGATGTTGACATCGCTAGCTGTCATTTACGATTTTTGCTATGAAATAAAGAATCAAACAAGTTAGTAATAGATGCAAGGATCAACTTAATTACGCAACTGTCTAAGCCCCACGGTGGGCGCCAAACTATTTACCTATAAAACAGTATAATTGAATTTATTGCGTGGTTTATAGACAAGCGAACTGATTTGATCTAAAATAATAAATAAATTTAATAAAAAATAATACTTAGCGTTAAAATCAAAGAAAATGGCAAGCCTAACTCCGGGAATAATGCTTCCAGGGACAGAAGTCAGAGCAATATCAGACAGAAAGTAAAGTTGTATTCTTTAGCTTGAGAATAAAGTATAGCATAAGTTTTGTAAGAGATTTCGTGTCCCTGCAATAGTTGTTGAAATAACTATTTATAGCTATACTTAGGAAACAATATCCTAGGATCAACCCCTCTTACATGACAATAAAGGGAGTCATTGATGAAGGTGTAACGGCAGGCCATGAATGCTAAAAGTATATAACGTAATAGCTTAACCTTTGAGCATTAACAGTGTCAAAAATATTTACCCCTAATGATCACGTTAAATGATAATTGTAGTTCATTCTATTAAGTAGCCCTTATTCGTGAATATTTAAAATAAATTATAAACAACCTAATATAGTATGTCAAATTACACTAAAAGAAAACTGGTGCATGAATGCTTTTGTGTTCATGCAATTTGAGAGAATGATAAAAGAAATTCATTATGTTACCGATATATATCTTAATTTCTATATAAAAAGGATAAAATTAAAATTGAAGACTGAAGCAAATATGCTTATTAATCAATAAAGAAAATTATCATAATTTATGAATTTATTGATATAAAATAACCCCAATCAAATAACAAAAAAAATATACTGTAACATTTTTCTTTATACTAATTATTTATATAATATATAGTAATAATAAGAAAGAAGAATTTAAAACAAATTTGGGCCTTCAAATTTCGGGGCCTAAGGTGACGGCCTCACTGCCCAAGCCTATAGTGCCGCCCCTGATTCTGAATAACTTATCTTGGGATTACTATTCCACCCTTTGGCAGGTATAAGTTACCCTAGTACTATCTTATCCTGAGATAACTTATCCCAGAATTAGTAACTAAACAAGGGATAATGCGATATTAAATTTTTATCCCAAAATTATTTTTATTTATCCCTGCTAGGGGTAAGGAGGGACCTTATGAAGGACTTAAGAGAGTTGAGATGATCTTCAATGCGGAGGCTACAGGAGGACCTTTACTGAGTCAACAATGAATTACATTCACTCTGTTCTGTTCCCATTTAGAGATATACAAGCAAAATACAAAAAAGAGAATGTGTATAAATACTATATTTGTGTGTGTATACATGCAGCATTCCTTTCTTTTTCCTTTTTTTTTTGGGGGGGGAGGGGGTGTTGGGTGGGTGCTACTAAATTCATTAGAACCCGCACTTCACTTTCCTTTCATGTGCCCATACTCCTTACAGTTAAAAAAACAAAGTCGATTAATTGAATTGAATCTTAACAAGCATAAATAAAACATACTCCTTACAGTTAAAAAAACAAAAAAAGATACATGAAAACTGGGCACGGCAGTGAAGGAATTGAGATTTTATGGTTTAATCTTCAAAGTTTTTACCATTAAATTCAGTCTTATATTTATTAACATTTTATCATCTATATATGTGACAAAAAAATAGTAAATTCAATTGAATTAGTAACACCAGCTTACACGTTGAAGCCACAAAAAGAGTATAGAAAAATAGAAAATGAGAAAGCGGATTAGTGATCCAAGAGACTGAACTGTTGATTTCTTTTTGATAAAGAGAAACCAATATTTCCTTTTCTTTTCCTTTTAGGCAAGGGGAAGAGGGGATCTGATCCTGTAGCTTCGGCATGAAGGAATCACCTCAAAATTCATACTTTTGATTTCTGAGTCATGAACCTGAATTAAGAAATAAAGAAAGTGCTTTTATTTCTTTTTCGCTAGATCAAATTTTAATATGTCTAATAATTAATAGTACATTCTTTGATCAGTCCACACATAGAGACTACATACATGTTGTTTCTTCAAAGTTGTTAAGCAGAAAACAAGGGAAATTAACTAAAAAGAAACAAATACCGAACCTGATCCGTCGTTTCAGCTTTGTAAGGGGAAAAAAAAAAATATTCTTTTTGCGGAGAAACTTCATCGTTTCCTTTCTCTCTATAAAAATAATCCTATTTGATTATAAGGCATCACATTGTCAAATAAAAAGTAATCCTTTGAATATTTGTTCTCTGGCCACTTCATTAGCCTCCAAATAGAAATAAATCCTTTTAAAAATTAGCTCTCGATCTTTTTAGCTTTTCGTTCTAATGAACCACATGCTTATCAAACTTTGCCCCCTACCTCGTATGTGTGCCACCTCATTATATTGGTTTTACTTTCTATCTCCACCTTGTTATATCTCACGATCGATATTGATTTTTATATACAGTTAAAATCGGGCCCACCCAGTTTCGCTAATTGATCGAGACCAGGAGGATGAATCGAGGATGAGCCCCGAAGCATATCTAACCGTGACACAAGGATAAGGCACCGAGTTCGGATTCGAGGTACCTAGCAAGATCGAAACCTATAATGATCGAGGTTGAGCAGGACAGACATCGAGCAAGACCGAAGACAGCATAATAACGGAAAGGCGAGATATCCATGACTGGTCGAAGATCATGACGGAAATCTCGGAACATATCAAATCAAGGGCGGTTGTTTAGCTAATCATGGGATTTACTTTCGTAATTAGAATTGTACCATAGATAGGATTCCTCTGCTATATAAAGAGGGTTCCAATCATTTGTGAGGGTTGTTGTTCACACATATTAAAGTAATATAACACTTTCTCTTTAGCTTATATTCTTGTTCATCAGCTTGCTTATTTCTTAACTGTTTTGGCACCGACCAGTTCGAGGGCACTCTAGCTCCAGGGTTGAATTACGTTTTAACACTGTTTGCTTTATCTTATTGTTAATTTCCATCACTAATCTTCATATTTATAAATTGGTATTAGGTGAAATCACATATCTTTAAAATCATATTATAAGTTTAATTGTTACCCAATTTTCAGGGTAAACAGTTTGGCGCCCACTGTGGGGCTAAGGATAATAGTGATTGCATGATATCAATTCTCATAACACACACTGCTTTACACTTGTTCTTGTAAGTATCTTTGATTTCAGGATCAACATGTCAAACTCTCAATTAGCACCCACACATACAGACAATGGCCTTGGCTTCCACGGCGAAAACGACAACATAGCTGCCCCGGGAAACGGAGTGCCTCCAGTCAACCACGATGGACCCTCGGTCGTGCACCCAATTGGCGTCAGCTCCCATATTGCCATTAATGGGTATTTGGACGTCGACCCTGAAAATAGCATCCGCAGAGATGCTCGAGCAGCCGATCAGAACGCACAAAGCGGTGAAAAGGGCGGAATTAGACTTCGAATGATATTCAAGATGTTGCAGACTCAACAAGTTGCAATAGCACAACTCCAAAACCAGAATCGAGCAACAAGCAGAATTGAGCTTGAACCATCACAAGAAGTTGTTCATAGAGTCGAACCTGTACCGAAGAGGTCGAACGCCAATGAATCGGGGACTGACCCTGCTATTATGAAAATGCTCGAGGAGCTCACCAAACGGATTGAATCAGGTGAAAAGAAAATTGAGGCAAAAAACAAAAAGGTAGAGACGTATAACTCTCGGGTTGACCAAATACCGGGCGCACCACCGATTCTAAAGGGTTTGGATTCGAAGAAGTTCGTACAGAAGCCTTTCCCTCCAAGTGCAGTTCCGAATCCCATCCCGATAAAATTCCGCATGCCAGAAATTCCCAAATACAATGGGACCACCGACCCTAATAAGCATGTTACTTCTTATACATGCGCAATAAAGGGGAATGACTTAGAAGACGATGAGATTGAAACCGTTCTATTGAAAAAGTTTGGAGAAACTTTATCGAAAGGGGGGATGATATGGTACCACAATCTGCCGCCCAATTCCATCGATTCCTTCGCCGTGCTTGCATATTCCTTCGTTAAGGCACACGCCGGAGCAATAAAGGTTACGACTAGAAAGTCGGACCTCTTCAAAGTGAGACAAAAGGACAACGAAATGTTAAGGGAATTTATATCTCGGTTCCAGATGGAACGTATGGACCTACCCCCGATCACAGACGATTGGGTTGTTCAAGCTTTTACTCAAGGTTTGAACGAACGAAGCTCGATAGCATCACGACAGCTAAATCAGAATTTAATTGAATATCCAGCTGTGACCTGGGCCAATGTACATAATTGGTACCAATCAAAGATCAGGGTCGAGGATGATCAATTGGGAACCCCTTCCGGTTCCGTTTACCCAAATAGGCCCGTCGGCAGAATTCAAAGGGACATAGATAGAGAACCCCGATCGAACAGAGATCGGTATCAACCATACGGTACAGATCTTAGAATAGCTACCCAGGACGTAATCCCGTCCGAAATGATCGAAGGAATGATTGAGGACAGAACTCCCGAGGGCTCATGAGTAAAAGTGGATTCGATAAACACGTCGAGTCCACAAAGGCACCACGACTATCAGAATACAACTTCAACAACGATGCATCAGGTATTGTATCAGCCATTGGACGGATCAAGGATATTAGATGGCCCACACCCTTACAGACCGATCCAGCTCAAAGAAACCCTAATCAAATATGCAAATACCATGGCACCCATGGTCATATAACCGAAGACTACAGACAGTTGAGGGAGGAGGTAGCCCGTCTATTCAACGAGGGTCACCTTCGAGAATTCTTGAGTGATCGAGCCAAGAACCACTTCAAAAACAGATATTTAAACAGACAGAACGGACAGGAAGAGCCACGTCATGTTTTTAACATGATCGTTGGAGGAGTCGATGTTCCTCAAAGACCGGTATTTAAACGCACCAAGGTGACAATCACAAGGGAAAAGCAAACTCGGGACTACTTGCCAGAAGAAACCCTGTCTTTCAACAAGGAGGATGCAGAAGGGATCGAACAACCTCACAACGACGCACTGGTAGTATCTATCCTTATGAATAACATTCAAGTTAAACGTGTGTTGATTGATCCAAGTAGCTCCGCAAACATTATTCGATCAAGGGTCGTAGAACAACTCGGCCTCAAAGATCAAATCGTGCCCGCAGCTCGAGTACTTAATGGCTTCAATATGGCAAGTGAAACCACCAAAGGGGAAATCATTTTGCTAGTAATGTTGGCCAGGACCATCCAAGAAACAAAGTTCCATGTGATCGAAGGTGACATGAGGTGCAACGCGCTGCTCGGAAGGCCTTGGATCCATAACATGATGGCAGTGCCCTCGATGCTTCATCAAGTCCTGAAGTTCCCAATATCAGAAGGAATCAAAACGGTGTATGGTGAACAACCCGCAGCCAAAGAAATGTTTGCTGTCGACGAAGTAGTACCGCTATCGACGCTTTCATCAACAAAGGGATCAGAGTCAAAGGGAAAGCAAGAAGTCAAATAGCAACCATAGTCATCAGCCTCGGCCCGATCACAAGAGCAGGAAACTTTTTAGGGTGATGATTATATGATACCTCGAACCTTCATAATCTCATATGATTCTGATGCAACAAAGTCGATGGTCGAAGAGTTGGAACAAATCATACTGGTTGAGCATCTGCCCGATCGAAAGGTATACCTGGGCACGGGGTTAACCCCCGAGCGGAGGAAAAAACTTGTTCAATTCCTTTTAGATAACATGGATTGTTTTGCTTGGTCCCACCTAGATATGACAGAGATCCCACTAGAGATCACAATGCATCAACTAAGCTTGGACCCGAAGTTCCGCCCAGTAAAACAAAAGAGAAGGCCCAAGTCCGAGGTAAAACATGCATTCATTAAGGACGGGGTAACAAAACTTCTCAATATAGGATCCATCCGGGAGGTAAAATATCCCAAATGGTTAGCAAATGTAGTTGTAGTCCCTAAAAAGGGAAATAAACTTAGAATGTGCGTAGATTATAAGGATTTAAACAAAGCATGCCCTACTCCGGGTACAATCAAATACAAATGAACCCGGAGGATCAGGAAAAGACTTCGTTCATCACTAAATGCGGCGCCTATTGTTATAACGTAATGCCGTTTGGACTAAAAAATGATGGTGCTACTTATCAACGCCTAGTAAATCTGATGTTCAAAGAACAAATAGGTAAATCAATTGAGGTTTATATCGACGATATGCTATTTAAGTCCCTGCGAGCAGAGGACCATTTAAAACATTTGCAGGAGACCTTCGACATACTAAGAAAGTACAACATGAAGCTCAACCCGGAGAAATGTGCATTCGGGGTCGGGTCGGGCAAGTTCCTTAACTTTATGGTATCAAATGGGGGATCGAGATCAACCCCGATAAAATCAAGGCAATCGAAGGCATCACAGTTGTTGATAATATTAAAGTTGTAAAGGTTAACAGGGCGCATAGCCGCCCTAGGTCGATTTATATCAAGGTCCTCAGATAGGAGCCACCGTTTCTTCTCACTGCTCAAGAAGAAGAGCAATTTTGTATGGACCCCGGAATGCCAACAAGCCTTGGAGGAACTGAAGCAATACCTGTCGAGCCCGCATTGCTTCACACCCCGAAAGCGAACAAGTAACTCTACTTATACTTAGCGCTCTCGGAGATAGCGATAAGTGGGGTCTTAGTTCGAGAAGAGCAAGGTACGCAATTCCCTATTTATTATGTTAGTCGAACCCTAGGAGAGACCGAAACCCGATACCCACACTTAGAAAAACTAGCGCTCGCTCTGATAAGCGCCTCTAGGAAATTAAAACTGTACTTTCAGTGTCACCCAATTTGTGTTGTAACCACCTATCCCCTTCGCAACATTTTGCACAAACCCGAGCTCTCAGATCGATTGGCCAAATAGGTCGTCGAGATCAGCGGGTACGATATCGAGTATCAACCCCGAATGGACATCAAGTCTCAAATCTTAGCATACATCGTGGCCGACTTCACGCCAGCCCTCGTACCCTAGGTCAAAAAGGAACTATTATTAAAATTGGGTACATCATCGGGGGTGTGGACCCTCTTCACAGACGGCGCTTCGAATGTGAAGGGGTCCGGTCTAGGCGTCATTTTAAAGCCGCCCACAGGTAATACAATTAGACAGTCTATCAAAACTTCAAAATTAACTAAATATGAGGCCAAGTAGGAGGCCATGATTGTAGGTCTCGAGCTAGCTAAGATCTTGGGAGCAGAGGTCATCGAGGCCAAGTGTGACTCCCAACTTATGGTAAATCAAGTCAACAGAACTTTCCAGGTTCGAGAAGATCGAACGCAGAGGTACTTGGACAAACTACATGTGTCTCTACGTCGATTTAAAAAATGGACCATACAGCATGTACCTCGAGAACAAAACAGCGAGGCCGATACCCTTGCAAATTTGGGGTCATCGATCGAAGACGACGAACTTAGCTCGAGGAATGTCGTACACCTTTCGAGGTCAGTAATCGAAGAAGGTCACGCCGAAATAAACTCCACAAGTGTAACCTGGGATTGAGGAATAAGTATATCGAATACCTAAAGAACGGGAAGCTTCCATCGGATCCTAAGGAATCGAGGACTCTACAAATGAAGGCTACACGGTTAACATTGGCCGAGGATGGAACGCTATATAGAAGAATGTTTGATGGACCATTGGCGATATGTTTGGGACCAGGAGATACCGATTACGTTGTATGGTAAATTCACGAGGGCACTTGCGGAAATCATTTCGGTGCCGAGTCATTGGTTCACAAAGTCATCAGAGTAGGATACTATTGGGCCGATAGGAAAAAAATACAAAAGAGTTTGTTCGAAAATGCGACAAATGCCAAAAGTATACGCCGATGATTGACCAACCCGGAGAGCAACTCCATTCAGTCTTATCCCCATGGCCATTCATGAAATGGGGAATGGACATCGTCCGCCCTCTCCCATCGGCCCCAGGTAAAGCTCAATTCATTTTATTTATGATTGACTATTTTTTTAAGTGGGTTGAAGCACAGGCCTTCGAAAAAGTCAGGGAAAAAGAAGTCATAGACTTCATATGGGACCACATTATATGTCGATTTGGCATGCCTGCCGAGATTTTATGCGACAATGGGAAGCAATTCTTCGACAGCAAAGTGACTTAAATTCTCGAAGACCACAAGATTAAAAGGATCTTATCCATGCCATATCATCCTAGTGGGAACGGACAAGCCGGTCAACAAACAAGACCATCATTCAAAATCTAAAGAAAAGGTTGACCGACGCTAAAGGAAAATGGAGAGAAATATTGTTCGAGGTCCTTTGGGCGTACTGTACAATGTTGAAATCTAGCACGGGGGCAACACCTTTCTCTTTGGTCTATGGTGCCGAAGCTCTCATCCCAGTCGAGGTCGGGAAACCTAGCCTCAGGTTTCGATATGCGACAGAGGAATCAAATAACGAGGCTATGAACACAAGCCTAGAATTGTTGGACGAAAGACGCGAGGCCGCACTCGTTCGTGTTGGACGCACAAAAACAATGGATCAAAAGGTACTACAACCGAGAACCAATCTTCGACACTTTAAAATAGGGGACTTGGTGCTAAGAAAAGTCACCCTCAACACTCGAAACCCGAACGAAGGAAAACTGGGTCCAAACAGGGAAGGACCGTATCAGGTCCTCGATATTATCGGAAAGGGATCCTACAAGCTCGGCACGATAAATGGCGAGCAACTACCAAATAATTGGAACATATCACTCCTAAAGCGATATTACTGCTGAGGTACGACCTCCTCCATTTTCATTTATATTTTTAGCTAACCAACTGCAGGTGTTCGATCAGAAACGGCGATGGATCTTTCAACATGAAGTCTTTAGGTCTGAAAGCACGCGTTGCACTCTTTTCTCCTTAGACCGGTTTTGTCCCAATTGGGTTTTCCAGCGAGGTTATTAGCGAGGCAACCATTGATCGTGCTAACTTAGAACAATTCAACAGTATCCGAGGCTTCTTTATAATCAACCTCGAATACTGGGGGGCATCACCCTTGGATGTCAAGTTTGTTACAAAGAAATTACTTCATGACAGCGGGGTCTCGATAGGTAAATTTTGTAAGGGCCAAATGGTCGAATGAACCGTGCCCATATAGGTTACTCGGGCCCTAACATCAAACGTGTACGCATGTATAATCATCTATTGAAAGAAGTATTTTTCCTTGCCAATATCTCATGCCATAGAAAAAATTTCTACTTAACAAATTCATGCTCGATCTATTGTGTAAACAGGCTTAAGGGTCGATCACAACTAAAGTTCGAACAATTAACCCCGTGCCGTCTGAAAAATCGACATGATCGAATTACTAAGACCTCGAGACCATAAGACCATAAAAAGGCAACCCTCGATTTTATAGGCCACGGCCACCCCACTCAAGGACTGACACTTCGAACAAGTTCGGAATGTAATATGGAAACAAACCCAAGAAATCCCAAGCTAAAGGCTACGGCCAAACCGATACGGTTCGGAGACGTCCGAATTTCATAATAAAACAGGCCTTCGAATATTTTCATAAAATCTATTTTAAAAAGGCTACCCTCGGCAAAATTACAAAGGGTTTCGATCATATCAACCCTCGAAAACACTAAGGGGTACCGAATTGTTCGAACTCTCGTACCATTTTCTCTGTTTCATACTAAAGAATTATGAAACAAAGGGTTTGATATCATCAGCCCTCGAAAACAATAGGATATGAATACAGATTTATCTCATGCTAAGGCATAACAAATATTTATGTGATTAACTTTTAAGCCAAAGGGGGTAGAAAGCCTTATGTGTATTAAAACGATCGTTCTACAAAGGCCACATTGGCCTAATACAAAAGCCTAAGGGCCATCTTTTGTTTTGAGTTCAATGAATCGTCCTCACTCAGTAAAAACCTAAGGGTTATCCTACTTCGAGTTTGAGCAAGCACTCACTCGGCACTAGTTTGGGTTCAGTCCAAATTGCCTAAACCTCGAACATATGAATGCAATTTCATAAGGCATAAGTAATATAAAGTAAAGACAAGACAGAAAGGGAAAGAAAAGACCTTTTATACATCAAAAAGTTATTTACAAGGGCAACATGGCCCAAATTGAATTTACAAAAGGATCCTAAGCACTTAATCTTCTCCAGGAGCAACATCTTCGTCCTCGGGGCCTTCTCCGCTCTCGGACCCACTCATGCTCTTGGAATCATCATCATCAGAAGAGACCTATGCTTTGGCTTCGACTTCAAGCTCTTTTGCATCTTTGATCTTAGCAGCAAGATTGAAGCCACGAGCGTGGATCTCCTCGAGAGTCTCCCTTCGAGACTGGCACTTGGCAAGCTCGGCAACCCAGTATGCTCGAGTCTGAGCAGTATCAGAAATTTCCTTTGCTCGAGCTTGAGCGGCTTCGGTGTCAGATCGGTAGATGGCCACTATTGCCTCAGCATCAACCTTAGCCGTCTCAGCTTGAGATTTCGCCACTGCAAGTTCCGTGACCAATCGAGCCTGGAGCTCCTCAATTTTCTTGGCTTGTGCCAAGTTCTTCTCTTTCATTCCCTGGAGTTGGATTTTAGCCGAGGATAACTGAGCTCGAGCAACCTCTTTCTCTGAAGCAAGGCGGTCCATATTTTGCTTCCACGCTATGGTTTCCGCCTTCACCGCATCTACCTCCCCGTGGTGTTTCCCGATCGTCTCGTGCAGCCGCTGGACCTGTGAGATCGAATTACTAGCCATCACTCCTGAACCGATGTCGTGAGCTTCTAAGAGTTTTATTACCTGCTCGGTCAATTCGTTCTGTTCTCTCTGAGCCGCGGCCAGCTCAGCTCGGAGGCCCTTGACTTCTTCTTCCATTTGCTCGCCGAGAAGCTTGAGAGCGTTTCTCTCCTCAGTAAGCCCTTGAATATCGGCCTCATATCGGCTTAGCTCTCCTCGAGACCTAAAGAAAGCTTCAAGATGAAGCACCGAGGCCTACACAAATGGAAGGAAAAGAATTAGGCAAGAAAAGAAAAGCACAAGTATGGAGATTGGTATTGGCAAAGAAAGTTAGGGCTTACCCGATTCAAAGCCTGCTGGGCCTCATTGAAGAGACATGGTGCTCCCACCTCATCCAACAGAGCTTGGTCTTCCTCGGTGACCAGACTCCGAAGATAACTAGCCACCCTTACGGGGGCAGCAAAAACTCGTGCATCTTCCGGGATCGAAATAATGATTGTTCGTTTGCACTCGGAATTAACCCTTGGGCCCAGATTTTGGCTGGTCAATCTGAAACTCGAGGAAGATTCGCCCAAGCTCCTCCTCGGTATCTCCAAATCACTTAAGCCAGCGGCATCGTCAACCCCAGTAAAACAACCTCGAAAAAGGTCCTCCCCTCCGTAGGCGCCTTCTACCTAAGGAGTCTTCATGGCCCGAGCCTCCCGAACTTCTTCTTCGGAGAATGAAGCGATGGGGAGTCTCCGATTTCTATTGCCCAGGCAGATCCTTTGGGGCTCTCTCCTCATTTCGAGGAGCCTCGTGACTGGCCTCCACATCTATTTTAGACGCCTTCTCACCCCGAGGTGAGGTATCTTCAGATCCAGTCAACTCAGGGACTCCAACTGAATCCCCCTCTTGGGCCTCGTAAGACCGATGCAGAATACTTTCGGTTTCGACTTATCTGGTGGCCTTTTGACCCTCTATGTTGGCTCGTGTTCGAGCCACCAAACCAAAATCATCATCCTTTTCTTCTTCTTCCTCCTCCTCCCTTAAGAGTTGAACTGATTCCGTGGACAGGGGAGTCACTTCCTTCTTGAACTTTCGAGTCGCTTTATTCTTAGGCTCTGGACCCTTGGAGGTCGAAGCCCTTTTTCTCTTGCTTTCCTTTGCCGGCTTCGGGCAGGGGGTGAGTTTTCTTCTTCACCGGACGGAGGCCTCATCGGCACATCTTTCCCAAGACCTACAGAAGAAGGATAAATGAGATCAAAAAGAAACTCGGACAGTAGTCAAAGTTATCGGATTACACGAAGACTTACCATGGTTTCGGGCCTCCCATCGACCCTTCGATAACTCGCCCATGCGTGCTCAGCATGTTTTGATGTCGACACCAGGCTTCTAACCCAGTTCTCGAGATGGGAAATCGCACCCGGCATCCAGGCAACGGCTCCATTAAATAAAATGCCGATGAGAAAGGAGGAAAAAGTGAAGATAGTAAACAGAAGTTAAAAGATGTAATTAAACTTACATTTCATATTTCATTTCTCCGGAAATGGCATGCTTTCGGCCGGATCAGGTCCGAGGTCTTTACTCGGATGAACCAGCCCATCCAACCCTGATCCCTGTCCTTATCGATGCTCAAGAAGGCCACCTTGTTGGCCCGACGCTGAAGCTTCACTAATCCTCCCCGATAAAGTCGGGGGCTATACAGGCAAATGAGATGGTCGAGGGTGAAGGGAAGCCCCTCGACCTTGCTCACAAAAAATCAAAGCAGTATCACTATCCTCCAAAAGGAAGGATGAATTTGGCCGAGGGTGACCTTGTATTTCTTGCAGAAGTCCACGATAATTGGATCTAGAGGATCCAATATGAAAGGGTAGGTGTAAACACTCAGAAACCCTTCCTCATGCGTGGTGATTGATTCCTCAGGCGAGGTCACCGCCGCGTGCTTATTTGCCCAGTTACAATCCTTCTTAACTTGATCTAGGAGATCACTGGTGATTGTACATATGTACCTCGACATTTTCTCGCATCGGCCTGGAACTGAGGGGGTCTTTTCAACCTTAAAGCCAGAATCGAGAACGCACGGTGGAGGAAAGAATTCTTCAGGGCGTGGCTCCACCGCTGGTTGCTTGCCGGCTAGTTGAGACGAGGAAGCTTTCTCTTTCTGTGGACGGTTTTGGATGTTTTAGCCATTTTTCGTTTTTGGTGAACAAAGGAGAACAAAGATTGGAATGCTTGATATTTCAGGGAAAACAATCAAAGAAAGGCTTGAGAATCTATAGAAGGTAAAGGAATGTGAAGATTGAAAGTAAAGTTTGGGAAAGAGAAGGAAGATATATTTATAGGTTGGAGACGAAGGTTCAGAAACCGGTAGTGGCCGACAATGACTGACAGGCATTAAATGCCTCGACATCCGAACAGATGGGACGTTTTGGCGCCCTATGTCGCTTACGTCACGGGGATGACGTCAAGATAGAACGGGGTAAAGGTCGAGGGAATTCGTATCTTGTCATTTTACTCCAAAAATAAGGGGACTATCTGTATACAGCTAAAACCGGGCCCACCCGATTTCGCCAATTGACCGAGACCAGGAGGCTGAATCGATGATGAGCCCCGAAGCATATCTGACCGTGACACAAGGATAAGGTACCGAGTTCGGATTCGACTTACCTAGAAAGATCGAAACCGAAAATGATCGAGGTTGAGCAGGACAGACATTGAGCAAGACCGAAGACAGCATAATAACGGAAAAGCGAGATATCCGCGACTGGTCGAAGATCATGGCGGAAATATCGGAACAGATCAAATCAAGGGCGGTTGTTTAGCTAATCATGGGATTTACTTCCGTAATTAGAATTGTACCATAGATAGGATTCTTCTACTATATAAAGAGGGTTCTAATCATTTGTAAGGGATGTCGTTCACACATATCAAAGCAATATAACACTTTCTCTTTAGCTTATATTCTTGTTCATCAGCTTGCTTATTTCTTAACTGTTTTGGTACCGACCAGTTCGAGGGCACTCTAGCTCGAGGGCTGAATTACGTTTCAACACTGGTTTGCTTTATCTTATTGTTAATTTCCATCACTGATCTTTATATTTATCAATTGGTATTAGGTGAAATCACGTGTCCTTAAAACCATATTATAAGTTTAATTGTTACCCAATTTTCAGGGTAAACAATTTTAAATTTAATAATTTCAATCTTTATGTTCTCGAGATTTAATATATTGGTCATTTGTACAATTATGAGTACAGATTTTAATATTTATTAAAATTTTAATCATTTTTTAGATATATATTCATGCTTAATATAATAAATACGACTAAATTCATATGAACTCTAAATGCATCCCTCAGTACATCCCCTGCAGATCAAGTCGCTGCTGGGTGCTGGCCCTCTAAATAAACGAAATTAAAGTGTTCCAAAAATTATGGTTTAAACTTTAAAATAATAAAAATACCTCAACCTTTAACAATATTCAAAAGACAAAAGTATTTAAATATTTCTCTGAAAGATAATTTAAAAGGCCAGAGTTCAAGTTCTACTGTTAAAAATTTGAGTTGTACTAGTAATTCGAGATGTAAGTATTTTCACTATCTTTTTTCAGCTGGACATTTTCTATTTTTTGATTACCTATGTAAATATATTTGTCGCAATGCAAAAACCCACCAAGTCATGATGACACCTAACCTCAATCTGCTAGGCAAGCCAACCAACATATACACAATATAAACCAGGAATCATCAAATATTAATACAAGAATGCGGAAATCACTACAACTATCCCAAGGACTAGTAGTACAAGTCATGAGCGACTAAAAATAAGAACAATACACCGATACAGAGATGGATAACATCATCTACTTGGAAGATACATAAACAGAATTACAAGCTCTAAACTACCATGAACAAAGTGGTAGTTTGTACCTGGAACGTTGGTACATCTTCAATGCTAGCATTCGTCATCCACAGCAGCTCAACTCCAGAATCTGCACGCAAGGAACAGAAGTGTAATGTGAGTACAACAGATCTTATGTACTCAGTAAGTATCTTGACTAACCTTACTGAAGTAATGACAGGGTTTTACGTCAAAGATATTCACTATACATAACCCGTGCAACTCAAAAGCATTTATAATAACAGAAAAATATCCAACGAACAACAAAATAACATTGATGTCAACAATAATGTGCGAGATTCAGCAAAAGGTAATTAGCATGCCTTTTAAATAACTAGATTAAAATAACAATTGCACCAAATACGCATATCTACACAATTTGCATCAAATAACCTTAATTCAAATACTTATGCATGATCATCAGAGACTATGCATGATAAAGGTGCATTTTCTCAAAATTTTCCAAATTGCATTATATGAATATTTCGACATGAGTTCAACATGCCGTTGTATAATATTACTCACCTTTTTCCATCAATATACTTGTTTGGCTTAAAAGTTGTTGATGCACTTTGTAAGCGATAAAACAATCAAAAAATAGAGGAAGGGTAAATCGTAATCAAATATAATAATCCTAGAGATGCAAAGATGATAATGTTTGTTATAGATCCAGTGTTAGAAGGATGACAATGTATGTTCATAAGATATATTAATCGGAAGTAGAGATATAGAGAGAGAAAGATAGAAAATGAGAGAGTTGTATTAGATCAGATAGATCCCTCTTTACAATGTGGAGGTTTCCTTTATATAATAGAAGACCTTCCTCGAAAGAATCAAAAAGTTACAGAGATAGGTAACGTCTTTCTAGTGTAGACGCTGAGTTCTAAACGACGCCGCTTTCGTCCTCACGGCCGAGTCGTACCCGCTACGTTAGTCGGCGTACACTCATTGGGCGCGCCCGCTGGCGTAGAGATACTGAGGGTTAAATTTGACCCTATACAATAGGTTTGGGAAAACCCACTATTCTAATAGATTTTGGGAAGGAAAACCTATTGTCCTTGTCAAATTGGGAAACATTTCTCTTATAGGTTTGAGACTATATGGGATCTATATGTAGGGGTTGCAGTTGGGGATTTTATAGATGGTATTGTGCTTTTTTTCTCATTCACAGCGGAAAACTCTCTCTCCTTCTGCCCCGAGGATTAGGCTTAGCCGAACATCGTTAAATCTTTGGGCCCTGATCGCCTAAAATTTTACTTGCGCATCAAAAATGACCTAAGGAACAATAGTCACCGCCACGCCATGATCGTTCCTTGTTTTTTGGCCTTTTAGGGCCATAAAACTGGAATTCTGCCCGATTCTCACATATTCGTGCACTATAGCCCACGCCATCTGCATGGGCCCAGGCCACTGGACCCGGATCGCCTTAAATTTTGCCGACCAATCAAAAATAACCTAAAGAACAATAGTCACCGCCTCGCCATGACTGTTCCTCGTTTTTGGCGTTTTAGGGCCATAAAACTGGAATTCCGTCCGATTTCTAGATTTTCGTATGATATAGCCCGCGCCATCGGCATGGGCTCGGGCCACCAGACTCATAGCATAAAATTTTGCCGGCCCATCAAAGATCACCCAAGGAACAATAGTCACCGCCTTGTCATGATCGTTCCTCGTTTTTTGGCGTTTTAGGGCCATAAAACTGAAATTTCACCCGATTTCCAATTTACGTGTTCTATAGCCGACGATCTACATGGGCCCGGGCCACCGGACCCGGATCACCTAAATTTTGTCAGCCCATCAAAAATGACCTAAGGAACAATAATCACTATCTCGCCATGACCGTTCCTCGTTTTTTGGCGTTTTAGGGCCATAAAACTATATTCCGTCCGATTTCCAGATTTTCGTGTGCTATAGCACATGCCATCGGCACGGACCAGGGCCACTGGATCTGATCGCCTAATAATTTTCCGGCCCATCAAAAAAGGAAAAATAATCACTGCATCGCCATGACCGTTCCATATTTTTTGGTGTTTTATGGCCATAAAACTGGAATTCCGCACTATTTCAAGATTTATGTGTACTATAGCCCGCACCATCTTCATGGGCCAGAGCCACCAAACCCGGATCGCTTAAAATTTTGTCGGCCCATAAAAAATGACCTAAGGAACATTTGTCACCGCCTCGCCATGAACGTTCCTTGTTTTTGGGCGTTTTAAGGCAATAAAATTAGAATTTCGCCCGATTGCTAGATTTTCGTGTGCTATAGCCTGGACCCAGATCGATTAAAATTTCGCCAGCCCATCAAAACCCACCAAGGAACAATAGTGACCGCCTTGCCATGAGCGTTCCTCGTATTATAGCATTTTAGGACCATAAAAATGAAATTTCGCCCGATTCCTAGATTTTTCTATGCTATAGCTCACGCCATCGGCATAGGCCCGGGCTGCCGAACCCTAATCGCCTAAACTTTGCCATCCTAAAAAAATTACCTGAGGAACAATAGTCACCACCTCGCCACGATCGTTACTCGTATTTTGGCATTTTAGGGCCATAAAATTGAAATATGCCCGATTCCCAGATTTTCGAGTGTTATAGCCCATAACATCGACATGGGCTCGGGCCACTGGACCCGGATTGCCTTAAATTTTGCCAGCCCATCAAAAACCACCTAAGGAACAATAAGTCACCATCTCGCCATGACCGTTCCTCGTTTTTTGGCATTTTAGGGCCATAAAACTAGAATTCTGCCCGATTCCCAGATTTTCGTGAGCTATATAACCCACGCCATCTGTATGAGCCCGGATCGCCTAAAATTTTGCCGGCCCATAAAAGTCGACCTAAGGAACATTAGTCACCGTCTCGCCATGATCATTATTCGTTTTGGCGTTTTGGGCCATAAAATTGGAATTTCGCCCAATTCCCAGATTTTCGTATGATATAGCCCACGCCATCGGCATGGGCCCGGGCCACCGAACCGGGATCGTCTAAAAATTTTTCGGCCCATAAAAAATGACCTAAGGAACAATAGTCACCGCCTCACCATGATCATTCCTTGTTTTTTGGCATTTTTGGGCCATAAAACTGGAACTTCGCCTAGTTCCCAAATTTTTGTGTGCTATAGCCCATGGCATCGGCATGGGCCCAGGCCACCGGACCCGGATCGCCTAAAATTTTGTCGGACCATAAGAAACGACCTAAGAAAAAATAGTCACTGCATTGCTATGACTGTTCCTTATTTTTTGGCGTATTAGGGCCATAAAATTAGATACGTTCGATTCATCGATTTTCTTGTGCTAAAGCCCACGCCATCTGCATGGGCCCGGACAACCGGACTCGGATCGTCTAAAATTTTTCCGGCCCATCAAAAACTATCTAAGGAATTATAGTTACCGCGTTGCCATGACCGTTCCTCAATTTTTGGCGTTTTAGGGCTATAAATTCTGCTTGATTTTTAGATTTTCTTATGTTATAGCACATGCTATAGGCATGGACCCACGCCACCAGAACCGAATGGCCTAAAATTTTTTCAGCCCATCAAAAGCCACCTAAGGAATAATAGTCACCGCCGTCCTGACCGTTCCTCTTTCTTGGCGTTTTAAGGCCACAAAATTGGAATTTCGCCCGATTCCCAGATTTTCGTGTGCTAAATAACACGCCATCAGCATGGGCCCGGCCCACCAAACTCGGATCGCCTTAAATTTTTCGGCCCATCAAAAATAACCTAAGGAGCAATAGTCACCGCCTCGCAATGACCATTCCTTGTTTTTTGCATTTTAAGACCATAAAACTAGAATTTCACCCGACTCCCAGATTTTCGTGTGCTACAGCCTATGCCATCTGCATGGGCCCGGGCCATCGGACTTAGATCGCCTAATATTTTGCCCGCGCATCAAAAACCACCTTAGAAAAAATAGTCACCGCCTCGCCATGACATGTGGACTGTCTCCGCTGCCGATGTATTTGTTACTCGACCGCGTCCACTGGCATATATAATGAGTAATTTTCATCACAAATTAATAAAATTTAAAAAAAATTATCTAAAGATTATTATGTCTCTTAAGATTTGAATCTTGGCTAGCGTTTAGACCTAGATTTGGTAAAAACTTGAAAAAACGAGTATTGGAAGATGAGATCAAAATTTTGAAAGTAAAAATTGTGTTAGAACATGCATTTTACTTGATAAAAAATTAAAGTTTTATATGTAGAAAACTTAAAAGACTGCTCTAAAGCTGGTTTTTAGAATTTGCCAAAAAATGATTAAAATCTATAAATAAACAAATATTTAAAAAAAATGAAAAAAGAACTCCCAAATTTTATGATCAAACGGGAGCTTAATCTCTTTAAATTTTCACTCGCTTCAATAATCATTTGGTCACAATCTCCTATCATACATCCACTTTACTATGCAAGTAACTATTCATCGTAATTCTCATGTAAACTTTAGCCATTTTTTATCACATGTTCCTTCATGTACTAGAAAACCAAAATTTCGATTTAGTTTTGAAAAGAATTAAAGTTTGAAGATTTTAAAAAATCATAAAGTATATTTGGTAAATATTTGTGTTAATATCTTGAAAAACTTAGCTTGGGTTTGATACTGTTTTGTTTAATTTCTAAACAAAAATGGCCCTTATTGCTGTAGTTAAAAGACTAGTAAAGTAATAAGAAGCTTTGAAATTTGTTAGGGTCAAATTTGCTTTGCTGCTTAAAATGAAATGTGCCGTCCAATATATAACACGGTCAACGTAACTTAATATTCAGTGTGTCAAAGGTGTGAAAAGTGCCATATAAAATAACACCCACGCTTCATATTCTCAACTGGCGACATGCTTTAAACTAATGTAAAAGACTTAGATCAATGAATTTATACATACATACATATTTCTTTGGCTGATATTTATGGCTTGAATATTTCCTTGTATCTTTTAGAAATTCCATAATCCTTATAGGTTTGGGAAAACCCATTGTCCTAATAGATTTGAGGAAGAAAAATTTATTGTCCTTGTCAAATTGGGAAATATTTCTCTTATAGGTTTGAGATTATATGAGATCTATATATAGGGGTTGTAGTCGGGGATTTTATAGATGGTATTGTGCTGCTCTTCTCATTCATAGTGGAAAACTCTCTCTGCTTTTGCCCCGAAGATTAGGCTTAGCCGAACATCATTAAATCTTTGGGCCCGGACCACCAGACCCGGATTGTCTAAAACTTTGTCGGCGCATAAAAAATGACCTGAGGAACAATAGTCACCGCCTCGCCATGATCGTTCCTCTTTTTTGGCCTTTTAGGGCCATAAAACTGGAATTCCGCCCGATTCTCATATATTCGTGTACCATAGCCCATGCCATCTACATGAGCCCTGGACACTGGACCCGGATCGCCTTAAATTTTGCCGGCCGATCAAAAATAACCTACAGAACAATAGCCACCGCCTCGCGATGACCGTTCCTCGTTTTTGGCATTTTAGGGCCATAAAACAGGAATTCCGCCCGATTCCTAGATTTTCGTGTGATATAGCCCGCGCCATCGACACGGGCTCGGGCCACCGGACTCGGATAGCCTAAAATTTTGTCGGCCCATCACAAATCACCCATGGAACAATACTCACTGCCTCGTCATGATCATTCCTCGTTTTTGGCGTTTTGGGGTTATAAAATTGGAATTCCGCCAAATTCCCAGATTTACGATCTACATGGGCCCGGGCCACCGGAACCGGATCACCTAAATTTTGTCGGCCCATCAAAAATGACCTAAGGAACAATAATCACTGTCTCGCCATGACTGTTACTCGTTTTTTGGCGTATTAGGGCCATAAAACTAGAATTCCGCCCGATTTCCAGATTTTCATGTGCTATAGCACATGCCCACGGCATGGACCAGGGCCACCAGACCTGGATCGCCTAATATTTTGCCGGCCCATCAAAAAAGAAAAAATAGTCACCGCATCGCCATGACAGTTCCATGTTTTTTGGTGTTTTAGGTCCATAAAACTGGAATTTCGCATTATTTCAAGATTTATGTGTAGTATTGCCCACGCCATCTTCACGGACCAGGGCCACCGAATTCGGATCGCTTAAAATTTTGCCGACCCGTAAAAAACGACCTAAGGAACATTTGTCACCGCCTCACCATGACCGTTCCTTGTTTTTAGGCGTTTTAGGGCAATAAAATTTGAATTCCGCCCGATTGCTAGATTTTCGTGTGCTAGCCCACGACATCGGCATGGTTACTGGCCCATCAAAACCCACCAAGGAACAATAGTCACCGCCTTGCCATGAGCGATCCTCGTATTGTGGCATTTTAGGACCATAAAAATGAAATTCCGCCCGATTCCTAGATTTTTCTGTACTATAGCTCACACCATCGGCATGGGCTCGGGCTGCCAAACCCTAATCGCCTAAAATTTTTCCGTCCCACAAAAAATTACCTAAGGAAAAATAGTCATCACCGCGCCATGATCGTTCCTCATGTTTTGGCATTTTAGGGCCATAAAATTGAAATACGCCCGCTTCCCAGATATTGCAGTGCTATAGCCCATAACATAGGCATGGGCTCGGGCCACCGAACCCGGATTGCCTTAAATTTTTCCATCCCATCAAAAACTACCTAAAGAACAATATTCACCATCTCGCCATGACTGCTCCTCGTTTTTCGGCATTTTAGGGCCATAAAACTAGAATTCTGCCCGATTCCCAGATTTTCGTGAGCTATATAACCCGCGCCATCTGTATGT
>NW_017672586.1:165711-177763 GCF_001879085.1 Nicotiana attenuata
CACAAGGAAACAATAGTCAACCGACCTTGCCATGAGCGATCCTCGTATTGTGGCATTTTAGGACCATAAAAATGAAATTCCGCCCGATTCCTAGATTTTTCTGTACTATAGCTCACACCATCGGCATGGGCTCGGGCTGCCAAACCCTAATCGCCTAAAATTTTTCCGTCCCACAAAAAATTACCTAAGGAAAAATAGTCATCACCGCGCCATGATCGTTCCTCATGTTTTGGCATTTTAGGGCCATAAAATTGAAATACGCCCGCTTCCCAGATATTGCAGTGCTATAGCCCATAACATAGGCATGGGCTCGGGCCACCGAACCCGGATTGCCTTAAATTTTTCCATCCCATCAAAAACTACCTAAAGAACAATATTCACCATCTCGCCATGACTGCTCCTCGTTTTTCGGCATTTTAGGGCCATAAAACTAGAATTCTGCCCGATTCCCAGATTTTCGTGAGCTATATAACCCGCGCCATCTGTATGTGCTAGGGCCACCGGACCCGGATCGCCTAAAATTTTGCCGACCCATAAAAATCGACCTATGGAACGATAGTCACCGCCTCGCAATGATCGTTCTTCGTTTTTGTGCATTTTGGGCCATAAAATTGGAATTCCGCCCAATTCCTAGATTTTCGTATGATATAGCCCACGCCATCGGCATGGGCCCGGGCCACCGATCCGAATCGTCTAAAATTTTGTCGGCCCATCAAAAATGAGCTAAGGAACAATAGCCACCGCCTCTCCATGATCATTCCTTGTTTTTTGGCATTTTTGGGCCATAAAACTGGAACTTCGCCTAGTTCCCAAATTTTTGTGTGCTATAGCCCATGGCATCAGCATGATCCCGGGCCTCTGGACCCGGATTACCTAAAATTTTGTCGCCCAATCAAAAATAACCTAATGAACAATAGTCACTGCCTCGCTATGACCGTTCCTTGTTTTTAGGCATTTTAGAGCAATAAAACTGGAATTCTGCTTGATTCCCAGATTTTTATGTGCTATAGCCCACGCCATCGACATGAGCTGGGAGCACCGGACTTGGATCCCCTAAAACTTGTCGGCCCATCAGAAACCACCTAAGGAACGATAGTCACCGCCTCGCCATGATCGTTTCCCATTTTTTTGCATTTTGGAACCATAAAACTGGGATTTCGCCCGATTCCCAAATTTTTGTGTGCTATAGCCCACGTGTTGGCTAAATTTTGACGGCCCATCAAAAACCACCTAAGGAACAATAGTCACAGCCTCATCAGGACCGTTCCTCATTTTTTGGCATTTTAGGACCAGAAAACTGGAATTTCGCCCGATTCTCAGATTTTCGTGTGTTATAGCCCACGCCATCGGCATGGGCCCGGGTAACAGGACTCGAATCGCCTTAAAAATTTTCGGCCAATCAAAAGCGACCTAATGAACAATAGTCACCACCTCGCCATGACCGTTCCTCATTTTTTGGCGTTTTAGGGCTATAAAGCTGTAATTCCGAATGATTTCCATATTTTTGTGTGCTATAGCCCCCGCCATCGGCATGAGCCCAGGCCACTGGACCCGGATCCTAAAATTTTGCTGACCCATCAGAAACCACCTAAGGAACAATAGTCACTGTTTCGCCATGACCATTCCTCATTTTTTGGCGTTTTAGGGCCATAAAACTGGAATTCCGCTCGATTCCCATATTTTCGTGTATTATAGGCCACACCATCAGCATGGGCCCGGGACACTTGACCCGGATTGTCTATAAATTTGTCGTCCCGTCAAAAACCACCTAAGGAACAATAGTCACGCCTCACCATGACCATTCCTTATTTTTTGGCGTTTAAGGGCCATAAAACTTGAATGCTGCCGGATTTCAAGATTTTCGTGTGTTTGATTCCTAGATTTTCTTGCGCTATAGCCCACGCCATCTGCATGGGCCCGGGACACCGGACCCAGATCGCCTAAAATTTTGCTGGCCCATAACAAACAACCTAAGAAACTATAGTCATCGCTTCCCCATGACCGTTCCTCATTTTTTGGCATTTTAGGGCCATAAAACCGGAATTCCGTCGGATTCTCACATTTTCGTGTACTATAACCCACGCCATCGGCATTGGCCCTGGCCACCGGACATGGATCGCCTAAAATTTTGCACGCCCATCAAAAATAACCTAAGGAACAATAGTCACCGCCTCGCCATGACCGTTCCTCTTTGTTTGGCATTTTAGGGCCATAAAACTGGAATTTTGCTTGATTCCCAAATTTTCATGTGCTATAGCCCACGCCATCGACATGGGCCCCAATAACTTGACGCGGATCGCCTAACATTTTGCCTGCCCATCAAAAACCACCTAAGGTACAATAGTCACCGTCTCGCCATGACCGTTCCTCGTGTTTTAGCATTTTAAGGCCATAAAACTGAAACTCCGCCAGATTCCCAGATATTCAAGTTCTATAGCCCACGTCTTCGGCATGGGCCCGGGCCACCGGACCCATATTGCCTAAAATTTATTAGGCCCATAAAAAAACCTAAGGAACAATAGTCACCGCCTCGCCATGATTGTTCCTCTTTTTTGGCGTCTTAGGGCCATAAAACTAAAATTCCACCCAATTCCAAAAATTTTGTGGGTTATGCCCCACACCATCGTCATGGCCCGGACCACCAAACCCAGATCGCCTAAAATTTGCCGGCACATCAAAAACGACATAAGGAGAAATAGTCACTGCCTTGTTATGACCGTTCCTCATTTTTTGGCGTTTTAGGGCTATAAAACTGGAATTCCGCCCGCCTGCCAGATTTTTGTGTGCTATAGCCCACGCCATTAGTGTGGGCACGGTCCACCGGACCCAGATCGCCTAAAATTTTGCGGGTGAATGAAAAACGACCTTGGAAACAATAGTCACCGCCTCACCATGATCGTTCCTCATTTTTGGGTGTTTTAGGGCCTTAAAACTAGAATTTCACCCGTTTCCCAGATTTTCATGTGCCCAATTCTCAGATTTTCATGTGTTAAAGCCCATGCTATCTGCATGGCTCGGGCCACCAAACCCGGATCGCCACAATTTTTTCTGGCACATAAAAAATGACCTAAGGAACAATAGTCATCGCCTCGCCATGACCGTTCCTTGTGTTTTGGCGTTTTAGGGCCATAAAATAGGAATTCCGCCCGATTCCCAAATTTTCGTGTCTTATGGCCCACGCCATCGCCTGGGCTAGCGGACCCGGATCGCCTAAAATTTTGCTGGCCCATCAAAAACGCCCTAAGGAACAATAGTCACTGCCTCTCCATGATTGTTCCTCGTTTTTTGGCGTTTTAGTGCCATAATACAGGATTCCACCCGATTCCAAAATTTTCGTGTGCTATTGCCCACGCCATCGGCATAGAACCAAGTCACCGAACCCGCATATCGGCCCACCAAAACCCACTAATGGAATAATAGTCACCGCCTCGCCGTGACCGTTCCTTTTTTTGGTATTTTAAGACCATATAATTGGAATTTTGCCCGATTCCTAGATTTTCGTGTGCTATAGCCCATGCCATCTGCATTGGCGCAGGCTATCGAACCCGGATCACCTAAAATTTTGTCGGCTAATAAAAAATGACCTAATGAATAATAGTAACCGCCTCGCCAATACCAATCCCGTTTTAGGCATTTTAGGGCCATAAAACTGGAATTCCGCATGATTCCCAAATTTTCGTGTGCTACAACTCATGCCATCGGCATGAGCTCGGGCCACCGGACCCAGATCCTCTAAAAATTTATTGGCCTATCAGACACCACTTAAGGAACAATAGTCACCACCTCACCATGACCGTTTCTCGCTTTTTGGCATTTTGGGACCATAAAACTGGAATTTCATGCGATTCCCAAATTTTCATGTGCTATAAGCCTACGCCATAGGGATGGGCCCGGGCCACCGGACCCGCATTGGCTAAAATTTTGACGGCCCATCAAAAACCACCTATGGAACAATAGTCACAACCTCGTTAGGACCGTTCCTCATTTTTTGGTGTTTTAGGACCTGAAAACTGGAATTCCGCCCGATTCTCAGATTTTCGTATGCTATAGCCCACGCCATCAGCATGTAACAGGACCCAGATCGCCTAAAAATTTGCCGGCCAATCAAAAGCGACCTAATGAATAATAGTCACTGCCTCGCCATTACAGTTCCTCATTTTGTCGCGTTTTAGGACCATAAAATTGGAATTCCGTGCGATTCCCAAATTTTCGTGTGCTATAGCCCCCGCCATCGGCATGAGCCCGGGCTACTAGACCCGGATCCCCTAAAATTTTACCGTCCCATCAAAAACCACCTAAGGAACAATAGTCACCACCTCGCCATGACCATTATTTTGGTATTTTAGGGTGATAAAAATGGAATTCTGTCCGATTCCTAGATTTTCATGTGCATGGGCCCAGGCCACGGTACCCGGATCGCCTAAAAAATTTTCGCTACATCAAAAACCACCTAAGGAATAATATTCACCGCCTAACCATGATTGTTCCTTATTTTTTGTCATTTTAGGGCAATAAAACTAGAATTCCGCCCGACTCCTAGATTTTCGTGTGTTATGGCCTACGCCATCGGCATGAGCGCGTGCCATTGGACCCGGATCGCCTAAAATTCTACTGTCCCATCAAAACCCATCTAAGGAACAATAGTCACCGCAACGCCATGACAATTCCTCATTTTTGGCGTTTTAGGCTCATAAAATTGGAATTCCGCCCGATTCCGAGATTTTCTTGTGCTATAACCCACGCCATCGACTTGGGGCCAGGTCACTGGAATCGAATCACCTAAAAATTTTCCGACCCATCAAAAACCACCTAAGGCACAATAGTCATTGCCTCGCTTCGACCGTTCCTCGGTTTTGGCATTTTAGGGCCATAAAAATAGAATTCCGTCCGATTCCTAGATTTTCCCGTGCTATAGCCCACGCCATCGCCTTGGGCCGGGGCTGCCAGACCTTGATCGCCTAAAATTTTCTGTCCCTTAAAAAAAGCACCTAAGGTACAATAGTCACTACCTCGTCATGATCGTTCCTTGTTTTTTGGCATGTTTGGACCATAAAATTGCAATTCCGCCCGATTCCCAGATTTTCGTGTGCTATCCCATGCCACTGCACCCGGATCGCCTAAAATTTTGTCGACCATAAAAAATGACCTAAGGAAAAATAGTTACCACCTTGCCATGACCGTTCCTCGTTTTATGGCGTTTTAGGGCCATATAATTGAAATTCCGCCCGATTATCAGATTTTCATGTGCTATAGCCTACTCTATATGCATGGACCGGGGCCACTAGACCCGGATCGCCTAAAGTTTTTCCGGCCCAAGAAAAACCATCTAAGGAACAATAGTTACCGCCTCGCCATGATCGTTCCTCATTTTTCGGCGTATTAGGACCATAAAATGGAATTCTGCCTGATTCCCAAATTTTTGTGTGCTATTGCCCATGCCATTTACATGGGCCCGGCCATCGAACCCGGATCGTTTAAAAATTTTAGCCCGTGAAAAACCATCTAAAGGAAAAATAGTTACCGCCTCGCCACGATCGTTCCTCGTTTTGGCATTTTAGGGCCATAAAATCGGAATTATGCCTGATTCCCAGATTTTCATGTGGTATAGCCCACGCCATCTGCATGGGCCCTGGCCACCGGACCCGGATCGCCTATAAATTTGCCGGCCCATCAAAAACGACCTAAGGAACAATAGTCACCGCCTAGCCTTGATCGTTCCTCTTTTTTTTGATGTTTTTGGGCCTTAAAATTGAATTTTTTTCCGATACCCATATATTCGTGTGCTATAGCCCACACCATCGACATGGGCCCAGGCCACCGGACCTTGATCGTCTGAAATTTTGTCGGCCCATAAAAAATAAATTAAGGATGAATCTCGCCATGACCATTTCTCATTTTTTGGAAATTTAGGGCCACAAAACTAGAATTTAGCCTGATTCCCAAATTTTTATGTGCTATAGTCCACGCCATCGGCATAGGCCCGATCCACCGGACCCATATCGCCTAAAATTTTGTCGGACCATCAAAAATAACCTAAGGAATAATAGTCACCGCCTCACCATGATCGTTCTTTGTTTTTTGGTATTTTCGGGCCATAAAATTAGAATTTCACCTGATTCCCAGATTTTCGTATGCTTTAGCCATGCACCCGGATCACCTAAAAATATTTCAGTCCATCAAAAACGACCTATGGAACAGTAGTTACCGCCTCGTCATGACTATTCATCGTTTTTTGGTATTTTAGGGCCATAAAACTGGAATTTCGCCCGGTTCTCAAATTTTTGTGTGCTATAGCCCACGCCATCTGCATGAAACTGGGCCACCGAACCCGGATCGCCTAAAAATTTTTTGGCCCTTCAAAAACTACCTAACAAACAATAGTTACCGCCTCGCCACGACCGTTTCTCGTTTTTTGGTATTTTAGGGACATAAAACTGGAATTATGCCCGATTCCTATATTTCGTATGCTATAGCCCACTCAATCTGCATGGGCCCGGGCCATCGGACCCGGATCGCCTAAATTTTGCCAGCCCATCAAAAACGACCTAAGGAAAAATAATCACCGCCTCGCCATGACCGTTCCTCGTGTTTTGGCGTTTTAGGGCCATAAAATTGGAATTTTGCCTGATTCCCAAATTTTTGTATGCTATAGCCCCCGCCATCGGCATGGGCCTAGACCACCAGACCCAGGTCACCTAAAATTTTATCGGCCCATCAAAATACCCTAAGGAACAATAGTCACCGCCTTGCCATGACCGTTCTTCATTTTTTGGCGTTTTAGGGCCATAAAACTTGGAATTCCGCCCGATTCCTAGATTTTCGTGTGCTATAGCCCACGCCATCGACATGGGCCTAGGTTACCTAGGGTTGTTCAAAATCGAACTGTAACCGTTAACCGAACCGATGGCTTATTGACTTATTGGTATCGAATTATCGGGGTAATGGATGGTGAACGAATTGAGATTTTATAATTAACGACTTAACAGTTTGGGGACGGATTACTCAATTTTCTTATTGGATAAACCGTTAGCCCGTTAAGAATTTTTATATTTACCTTTTTATCCTTATGTATATAAAGAACAATTGAAAACCCTAAATGGATGGATCCCTAATTTCTAATTCTCAATTCAATTCAGTCCGCAGCAAAGAGTGAGAAGTCGACCAGTCATCATAGGAACAATCTTAGTGTTAATTCTCAAGTTATATCTCTCGAACCGCCACTCTCGGTTTTCTCCTTTGATTTTTCTTATCCATTGATGAGTACTTGTAATGGCTTGTTATGTATGATCTATAGCCACATAATAGTATTATGGAATCCTGCTATTACAAAAATACAAAATAATTCCTAAGCCTGATCGTTACATGTTGCGACTTGCTAATATTCGTCATTACGAATCAGCACTATATGGTTTTGCCTATGATTCTACTGCTTAAGATTATAAGGCGGTAGCTACACTTGTGATTAATGCAAAGGATAGCAATTACATTGTTGGAATGTACTTAGTGAATAATTAATCTTGTCAAAAAATTAGGGATTGCTAGGATTGTTAAAATTTATATGCTGTTTACCCGTTTGGTATTCACAAGACTAGGATTATTACAAAAACATTCTACTTGGTTTAGCCGATAAACTGCCCAATAACCGTCCGATAATCGTTAATCCGATACCAATCCTCCCGTTGTCTTATTGGATGGCTAACGGATTACTACATATATAATTCGATAACCGATAAGTCGAACCCTTAAGTGTAATTATCCGTCCAATCTGCCCGATAAGCACTTACCAGACCTGGATTGCCTAAAAATTTTTAGGCCCATCAAAAACCACCTAAGGACAAATAGCCACCTAAGGACAAATAGTCACCGCCTCGCCATACCATTCCTCATTTTTTGGAGTTTTGGCGCCATAAAACTGAAATTCTGCTCGATTCCCAGATTTTCGTGTGCTATAGCCCACGCCATCTGCACGAGCCCGGGTGACTGGACTCGGATCGCCTAAAATCCCATAAAAAACAACCTAAAGAACAATATAGTTATCGGTTCTCCATGATCGTTACTCGGTTTTTTGACATTTTAGGGCCAAAAATTAGAATTCCGCCCGACTCTCATATTTTCGTGTGTCATTAGCCCAGGCCATCTGCATGGGCCCGGGCGACCGGACTCGGATCGTCTAAAATTTTGTCGGTCCATCAAAAACGACCTAAGGAACAATAGTCATCGCCTCGCCATGACCGTTCCTAATTTTTTTGCCTTTTAGGGCCATAAAACTTGAATTTCGCCCGATTCTCAAATTTTCGTGTGCTATAGCCCACGCCATCTGCATGGGGCCGGGCGACCAGAACCGGATTAGGTCATTTTTGATGGCCCATCAAAAATAACCTAAGGAACAATAGTCATCGCCTCTTCATGACCGTTACTCATTTTTGGACGTTTAAGACATTACATATTTCACCCAAGAATCGTCTACTCTATTCCATATTTCCTTCTAATTTTAAAGCAAAGTCGTAAACCTTAAGGGGTTCAGCAATTTCTTTGGAGACACTCTCCCTTTGCATACAACTCTTTGCACATGTAATTAGCTTTGGCGTCTCAATTAAGATTCATTAAAGGAGTAGTGCTCCCTATAATATCTTCTTACATACCCAGGTTCGAACCGGAAATTTTTGGTTAAGGTTTGAGGGATCCTATTCATTACATCACAAAGCTTGGTGGTTACGTGTAATCTATGGTTATGCCTATGTAATTTTTGATGCTTTGTTACATATATATACACTGTTGGACTTTAAAGGCATTGGGCTTCAAAGACTTTAAGCATTGGGTTTTAAAGTCTAAGAGTGTGAATTGGAAATGGTGGGAAATAAAATGGAGGGAAATGAAGATTTGAATAAAGTGAGCTTTTGACTTGCACTTTGTCCCTCATTGGTGAGGGACAACTATATTTGTGTGATTATATATAGAATCACTTCTTAAAGCTCTTAAAAGGAGTTGAAGAGAATGAACCCTCGCGCCGTCGTCGTCGCTCGCTCGGCTTCGGCTTCGGATTCGGATTCGGATTTGGATTTGGATTTGTCAAATGATCGATCGATGAGATTATTTTTGGACAAAATTTATTTAATTAATTATTTAATAAGTAATTAAATGCCAGATCACTGCTGAAGATTCAGAAGTATAGTCTGGCCGCAGTCCTGGCGTAACCGCGGAAGGACCGCGCCAGAACACTGCTGCAGATTCAGAAAGCTAGTTTGGCCGCGGTCCTGGCGTAACCGCGGTAGGACCGCGGCAGGACGCGTAAACTTCTGAACAGACACCTTTTCCAGAACAAACATCACACCTCTTCCAATAATTGCCTATAAATTTTGAGGCATGGCTTCGTTTTTAACACACCAAAAATATTGCAGAACTTCCTTCTTTCTGAAAATACTACATTCTAATTCGCAGTCTCTCTCTCTCAAATTTGTAAGTGTGATTTTGCTCCGTTCTTTGAGTTCGTTGGTATCCTGCAGTTTGTATTGCCACTGTTGCAGGAAGGTTTATTCCGTTTCATCCTGGGAGGATTTAATCCATTACCTTGGCAACGTGTGAGGGGGTTAAAAATCCTTAAGGATGCACAAGCAAATTGTGGACTCGGAATATTTCTTATTCTTTACTGTTTTCCAGTTTCTTTTATTCTTCTAACAGTTTTCAGATTTTGTGTTTTAACACAGTAGCGAATTACAAGCTTAAGGAATTTTATCTAACGTTTTTGTGTTGAAATATATATTATAAACTGTTATCTATATTTTGTATACTGGTTTGGAGACTAAAGCCTTCGTGCTTTCTACTCCAATAATTGTTCTGTCCGGTCTAAAGTATATCAAAACTTTACCGGAATAATAAACGTACAGGTTTGAAGTATATAAAAACTTCACCATTGTTACGTGTTGTATGTTTGGTTTGGTATTCAGTTTGAAGATATCAAAACTTCACTGATTTAACAAAGTTCAGTTTTGTTTCCAACTCTACAAAAAAATGACGAATGAAAACCAAACTAATGGAAATGTTGCGGGAACGGGTGCTACTGTTACGAATGTTGCTGCCTCGTCAAGCCGTTCAACTCCTGCTCATGCTATGGCACCAGCAGAAAAACCCGGAAAGTTTTCCGGAATCGACTTCAAACGTTGGCAAATGAAGATGCTCTTCTATCTTACTACGTTGAGTTTGCAGCGATTTATCAAGGAGGATTCTCCGGTCCTGGCTGAAGGCACTCTGGATGACGAACGATTTGTTGTAACTGAAGCATGGAAACATTCTGATTTCTTGTGCAAAAACTACATATTGAGTTGTTTGGAAGATAGCTTGTACAATGTCTATAGTGTCATGGAAACTTCAAAAGCGTTATGGAATGCGCTTGAGAAGAAGTACAAGACTGAGGATGCCGGACTTAAGAAGTCCGTGGCTGCAAGGTTTTTGGATTTCAAGATGATTGACACTAGGTCGGTCATAACTCAAGTCCAAGAATTACAAGTCATTGTGCATGACCTCCTTGCTGAAGGTATGGTCATAAATGAGGCCTTTCAAGTTGCCGCTTTCATTGAGAAGTTACCTCCGTTGTGGAAGGACTTTAAGAACTATCTAAAACACAAGCGGAAGGAGATGACACTTGAAGACTTGATTGTTCGTTTGAGGATAGAAGAAGACAACAAAAATGCTGAAAAGAAGTCACGTGGAAACTCGACAATAATAAGGGATAACATTGTTGAGGAGGCGCCACAAAATAAGAAGAGAAAGAAGGCTTCTGGACCAAAGAATTACCCAAGCAAGAAAAAGTTCAAGGGTAATTGCCACAACTGTGGAAAATCTGGGCATAAGGCCGTGGATTGTCGTGCACCAAAGAATGATAAGAAGAAGAAGAATCAAGCTAACATGGTTGAAAATGCTGAAGAAATGGAGGACTTGTGTGCCATGTTGTCTGAATGCAACTTGGTAGGAAATCCTAAAGAATGGTGGATAGATTCTGGAGCCACCCGCCATGTTTGTGCTAACAAGGAGTTATTTTCTTCTTATGCCCCCGCAGGACCCGACGAGACAATTTTCATGGGAAATTCGTCTACAGCCAAAATTGAAGGAGTTGGCAAGATTGCGTTGAAGATGACGTCGGGAAAAATAGTGACTCTAAACCAAGTTCTCCATGTTCCAGAAATTCGCAAGAATCTTGTGTCTACCTCACTTCTTGTCAAGAATGGATTCAAATGTATTTTTGTTTCTAATAGTGTTATACTAAGTAAGAATGATGTGTATATAGGAAAAGGCTACCTGAATGAGGGCCTTTTTAAGCTAAATGTAATAGCAGTTCCTATCAATAAAGTTAATACTTCTTCTTACTTACTTGAGTCAAACACTTTATGGCATTCACGCTTAGGTTACGTCAACTTCAAAACATTGCGAAAAATGATAAATTTAGAAGTATTGCCAAAATTTGATTGCATTAATTCCAAATGTCAAATATGTGTGGAATCAAAGTATGCTAAGCATCCTTATAAGTCCGTTGAATGAATTCAAGTCCTTTAGACTTAATTCACACAGATATTTGCGACATGAAGTCAACACCATCTCGCGGTGGGAAAAAGTATTTTATTACTTTTATTGACGATAGCACGAGATATTGCTATGTTTATTTACTTAATAGTAAAGATGAGGCAATTGATGCTTTTAAGCAATACAAGAGTGAAGTTGAAACACAACTAAACAAAAAGATCAAAATGATAAGAAGTGATAGAGGTGGCGAATATGAATCTCCTTTTGAAGAAATATGTTTGGAAAATGGCATTATTCACCAAACAACTGTCCCTTACTCTCCACAATCTAATGGAATTGCGGAGAGAAAGAATCGAACGTTGAAAGAGATGATGAATGCGTTGTTGATAAGTTCTGGTTTACCACAGAACTTGTGGAGGCAAGCTATACTTACAGCTAACCGAATAATCAACCGTGTACCTCATAGTAAAACACAGTCCATTCCTTATGAAAAATGGAAAGGAAGGAAGCCCAGCTTGAAATACTTCAAAGTGTGGGG
>NW_017672586.1:179104-182186 GCF_001879085.1 Nicotiana attenuata
AAAACCTTTGGCTCCTATTTGCATACATTGCGATAGTGAGGCTGCAATAGGACGGGCAGGGAGCGTTATGTATAACGAAAAGTCTCGTCATATACGACGAAGACATAACACCGTTAGACAACTACTTTCTAGTGGAATTATCACTATTGATTATGTAAGATCAAAGGATAATGTGGCGGATTCGCTTACAAAAGGCTTAACTAGAGAGGGAGTTGAGAAATCATCTAAGGGAATGGGACTATGGCCGAGGACAAGTCAACATGGCGGTAGCTCTACCTAGAATTTTGGATGTTCCGAGATCTAGGTTCAAGGAGCTCAAACAAAGTTGTGATTGACCGGTTCAACATTGTCAAAGTAAAATCTTTGGTCCCTTCTCGTGATGAAGACAACGTTCAGTAACAAGGATAGAACTTTACACGTTCTTTAATGATTACCTAAGTTTGATGTGGTATTTATCAAATAGTGTCAATCTAAAAGGATTAAACGTTTAGAAATCACCTATGTAAGTGTGAAGTGGAAGCCGCTTCAATGAGAATTTTGTAAGGCCAATTCTCTACAAACTTATGAAACCAGGCGGTGTTCATGGCTGAAACGAACACAACAATGAGAACCAAAAGACGGTTAAGGGTTGGTTGTGTGATATATGGTTGTCTAGGTATACACTAAAGTTCGACGGTTCAAAGATATCAAATCTACCGATTGACCGAGTATATCCGACATATGTTCACTACGGAAAGTTCAAAGGGAAACCTACTTATCCAGATGCGATTAATCCTTACTTGCAAATCACACAGCTTTCATCTATGATCATTCTTGTTACATCCATTCCCATTCATGTGGGGGATTGTTGGACTTTAAAGGCATTGGGCTTCAAAGACTTTAAGCATTGGGCTTTAAAGTCTAAGAGTGTGAATTGGAAATGGTGGGAAATAAAATGGAGGGAAATGAAAATTTGAATAAAGTGAGCTTTTGACTTGCACTTTGTCCCTCATTGGTGAGGGACAACTACATTTGTGTGCTTATATATAGAATCACTTCTTAAAGCTCTTAAAAGGAGTTGAAGAGAATGAACCCTCGCGCCGTCGTCGCTCGCTCGCTCGGCTCGGCTTCGGCTTCGGCTTCGGCTTTGGCTTCGGATTCGGATTCGGATTCGGATTCGGATTTGTCAAATGATCGATCGATGAGATTATTTTTGGATAAAATTTATTTAATAATTAATTAAATTCCAGATCACTGCTGAAGATTCAGAAGTATAGTCTGGTTGCGGTCCTGGCGGCAGGACGCGTAAACTTCTGAACAGACACCTTTTCCAGAACAAGCATCACACCTCTTCCAATAATTGCCTATAAATTCTGAGGCATGGCTTCGTTTTTAACACACCAAAAACATTACAGATCTTCCTTCTTTCTGAAAATACTGAATTCTAATTCGCAGTCTCTCTCTCTCAAATTCGTAAGTGTGATTTTGCTCCGTTCTTTGAGTTCGTTGGTATCCTGCAGTTTGTATTGCCACTGTTGCAGGAAGGTTTATTCCGTTTCATCCTGGGAGGATTTAATCCATTACCTTGGCAACATGTGAGGGGGTTAAAATTCCTTAAGGACGCACAAGCAAATTGTGGACTCGGAATATTTCTTGTTCTTTACTGTTTTCCAATTTCTTTTATTCTTCTAACAGTTTTCTGATTTTGTGTTTTAACACAGTAGCGAATTACAAGCTTAAGGAATTTTATCTAACGTTTCTGTGTTGAAATATATATTATAAACTGTTATCTATATTTTGTATACCGGTTTGGAGACTAAAGCCTTCGTGCTTTCTACTCCAATAATTGTTCTGTCCGGTTTAAAGTATATAAAAACTTTACCGGAATAATAAACGTACAGGTTTGAAGTATATAAAAACTTCACCATTGTTACATGTTGTATGTTTGGTTTGGTATTCAGTTTGAAGATATCAAAACTTCACTGATTTAACAAAGTTCTGTTTTGTTTCTAACTCTACAGAAAAATGACGAATGAAAACCAAACTAATGGAAATGTTGCGGGAACGGGTGCTACTGTTACGAATGTTGCTGCCTCGTCAAGCCGTTCAACTCCTGCTCATGCTATGGCACCAACAGAAAAACCCGGAAAGTTTTCCGGAATCGACTTCAAACGTTGGCAAATGAAGATGCTCTTCTATCTTACTACGTTGAGTTTGCAGCGATTTATCAAGGAGGATCCTCCGGTCCTGGCTAAAGACACTCCGGATGATGAACGATTTGTTGTAACTGAAGCATGGAAACATTCTGATTTCTTGTGCAAAAACTACATTTTGAGTTGTTTGGAAGATAGCTTGTACAATGTCTATAGTGTCATGGAAACTTCAAAAGCGTTATGGAATGCGCTTGAGAAGAAGTACAAGACTGAGGATGCCGGACTTAAGAAGTTCGTGGCTGCAAGGTTTTTGGATTTCAAGATGATTGACTCTAGGTCGGTCATAACTCAAGTCCAAGAATTACAAGTCATTGTGCATGATCTCCTTGCTGAAGGTATGGTCATAAATGAGGCATTTCAAGTTGCCGCTTTCATTGGGAAGATACCTCCCTTGTGGAAGGACTTTAAGAACTATCTAAAACACAAGCGGAAGGAGATGACACTTGAAGACTTGATTGTTCGTTTGAGGATAGAAGAAGACAACAAAAATGCTGAAAAGAAGTCACGTGGAAACTCGACAATAATAAGGGCTAACATTGTTGAGGAGGCGCCACAAAATAAGAAGAGAAAGAAGGCTTCTGGACCAAAGAATTACCCAAGCAAGAAAAAGTTCAAGGGTAATTGCCACAACTGTGGAAAATCTGGGCATAAGGCCGTGGATTGTCGTGCACTAAAGAATGATAAGAAGAAGAAGAATCAAGCTAACATGGTCGAAAATGCTGAAGAAATGGAGGACTTGTGTGCCATGTTGTCTGAATGCAACTTGGCAGGAAATCCTAAAGAATGGTGGATAGATTCTGGAGCCACCCGCCATGTTTGTGCTAACAAGGAGTTATTTTCTTCTTATGCCCCCGCAGGACCCGACGAGACAATTTTCATGGGAAATTCGT
>NW_017672587.1:0-5021 GCF_001879085.1 Nicotiana attenuata
AGATGACGAAATCCATCTTTTGAAGCACTCCAAAAAATCGCCAAAATGAAGTGAAGAAAAATCGGGTGAAATGAACAAAATCCGACTTTAAAACAACCCCTCTGCCACCAGCGATTTTCGCACCTGCGGTGCATTTTCCGCTTCTGCGGATGTCGCTTCTGCGACTTTTGGCCACTTCCTTGGGCCTGGCCCCTTCCGCTTCTGCGATATCACTTCCGCAGATGCGGTCCCGCTTCTGCGGAACCTTGACCGCATCTGCGGTCCACGAACCTTCGAACAATTTCGCTTCTGCGGCTCCCTCTACCGCTTCTGCGGGGCCGCTTCTGCGGTCCCATTTTCGCAGAAGCGGAAATACCAGCAATCAGCAAACCTCAGCCTTCCCAAAAATCCATTTTCGAGCCGTTAACCACCCGGAATCCACCCGAGGCCCCCGGGACCCCAACCAATCACACCAACCAGTCCCAAAACACATTACGAACTTGCTCGAGGCCTCAAATCACATCAAACAACACGAAAATCACGGATTACACCCCAATTCAATCTTTATGAACTTTGAACTTTCCAACTTCTATTTCTGATGTTTAAACCTATCAAACCACGTCCGATTGACCTCAAATTTTGCAGACAAGTCATGTTTGACATTACGGACCTACTGCAACTTCCGGAAATCGGATTCCTACCCCGATATCAAAAAGTCAACCTCCGGTCAAACTTCTCAAAAACCTTCAAATTTCTATCCTTAGCCAAATGGCTCCAAAATGTCCGACGGACCTCCGAATTCACTTTCGATCGCACCCCCAACTCCAGAATCACCATACGAAGCTATTCACAGTATTGGAATACCAAACGGACATCGATAACACTGAATTGCACTTCAAGCCAAACTTAAGAAATTTCTTCTAAAATGCTAACTTCCACAATAGGCGCCAAAACACTTCCGGGTTATCCAAAACCCGAACCGAGCATACGCCCAAGTCTGAAATCATCATACGAACTTGCTGGAACCTTCGGATCCTGATTCCGAGGTCGTTTACTCAAAATTCCAATCCTAGTTCATTCTTTCAACTTTAAGCTTCTCAAATGAGAATTCTCTTTCTAAATTAACTTTGAACTTCCCGAAACTTAATTCCGACCACGAGTACAAGTCATAATACCTGAAATGAAGCTGTTCATGGCCTCCGACTGCTGAACGGAGCACTAGGACTCAAAACGACCGGTCGGGTCGTTACAAAGCTCGAATTCTTGAACCCTGAATCGGAATTCTGGGTTCGTTTCCCCAGCAGAGTCGCCAGAGCTGTCACACCTCCTTTTTTACACACCACCCCGAAGGATAGTATATAAGGGAGTTTTTCCATTTAAAGTGACATTATTCGAAATGGGATTATTTATTCGATTTTTAGAGTCGCCACTTGGGATAGGTTTGGCTTTTGGTGTCCCAAGTCACCGGTTTAATTTGCATCCCAAATCGAGGAAAATTTTTGACTTCCGGAGTGGAGTCTGCGAACCAGAAATTCTGAATAAGGAATTCTGTTGATCCGAGGGAAGGTGTTAGACACCCCCGGATCCCGTGGTTCTAGCACGGTCGCTTAAACTATTATAATTGGCTAAAAATCTGATTTTAATACATGTCATCCTATAGTGCAATTTTAAAATTATTTACCGCTTTTAATTAAATTTTTTAAGAAACTGAACGTCGTTTAAAATATGTTTTCGGATCACGTCACATGAAATGTACCCGGATCCTCGACACATTTTTATTCAACGTTTTGGGATTTGGATTTGGGTTGCATGAAATGCACACCCGTATTTAGGAAGGTAACATTATTAAAAAGCGCGCCTAAAGCGACTAACGCGTTATTAACTTTGCGGGAGGCCATGAAAATTCGCTAAATGGCACGTCCCAAATTCTACGTATTTTAATCTAAAACATTTGAGGGCCACGCGATTTATGCATTTTGTTTGGCGCGGCGCACCTCGTTTATTTTAAGGATACCCTAAAGCAAGCTATTATTTTCTATTGAATTTGTCTCTAAAATGGCCTGATTAATTAGCATTACAAAATTGGGATCTCAAGTTCAAGTCCGAATTCAAACAAAAGGGGAGAACCTCTTAATTTGAATTCGCTACCTAACTCGAAAGCCCAAATTTATAATTCAAAGTCAGATCCATTAACGTTAATAAATAACGTGAAGCTTTCAGCGGCTAGGGCCTCGACGCTGGCCCATAGAAAGAGATATCATTTTTTGTTTGAAAATATGGACCTCAGTCACCAAAGCCAGTTTTAGGCTAACTGGCAGATTATTTTCCAGGAAATCATCAAGTTTTGGGCTCAAATGAGTAATGGAAATCTAATGCTGGAAATCATAACTAGTTCCTGAATCAATTTCAAACAAACAGTATGGTGTTGATATTACATCTAGTAAACATTTGATAGGCACTCTTAAGCGTTTGATAAACACAGTGAGGCTAAAGTTATCAAGCAGTCAACCTGAAACGCAAACTACAACTATTCTAATAGTTTAAACTGAGATTGTTTACAGCTAGCATCATACTCATAATGTCCACATAGCTTTGAAAATAGTCATTCATACAGTCCAATTAAACAGTTATAAGGCTAACAAACTGATTTCTAACAATTACACATATCAATTCCAAATTAATTACAAAATGAAGATTCATTTAACTATGAGAAATAACGGGACTACAGTAGACTAATTGAACATAGTTGAACATGAGAAGTCATGCATGGCCTTTATTTCACTCTTAAATTGAGTTCTACAACAAGGCAAGAGCAGACCATGTACCTGAGTTAAGGCAAAAGGAAGAAAAAGGAGTCAGCAGTAGCAAATCAACAATCAGCCGTGATAAACCAGCAGTAACACCACAATTGGATCAATTGCAAAGCCAAAATTGCACCACTATACCCCAGGAATAGAGCACAGATGACCAGCAACCCAGGAAACAAACCAAAACAGACTTGACCAAAACCAAATTAAATCGAAATCAAACCCAGGACAGCTTCTGAGTTTCAGAAATCAAACACCAGTCATCTTCAAACCATTTCTATCCTTATCTAAGCTAGAAAACTTGAATCAGCAGCTGGAACTCGAAATTAAACTAAGGAACTACAATAGAATAGAATTTTTTTTTGGAATTTTGTATTGTTTTGGGTTTTTTGAAGAACTAGGATCTAAACTAAGGGAAGAACTTTTCAGATTGCTTGAACTACAGTTTTTGGATTTTGGTTTTTTTTTTCAATTCCAAATTTTCAGAGGTTCAAAGCTTGTGGAAGCTTTTGGGGGTAATTTTCAGATCTAAACTTTTTGGGGAATTTTCAGGTGCTCAAAACTTGTGAAACAAGGCAGTAGGGACTGCCTTTTATAGGCAAAATTGAGGGATCCTCTCAGATTTTTTGTTCACACCTTTAGTCCCTCTTTTATTTTCAGTTTTAGCTAATTAGACCTTCATTTTCTTACTTGTTTCTCAAGTTACTGCCCTAAGTTATTGATATTTCAATTGAAGTCCTATTTTGGAAGATCCTAGAAGATTCTAGCTTCACCTACAGCATTGTTTTCTATTGAAGAATACCCAAACTAACCCTGAATACCCCTGAAATTACCTACCTAGGTCAAAACTAAACTAACCTTTCGACTAAGTCATGGTCAATTAACAAAATCAACTCAGCTATAACCAAACAACAACCTAATTGAAATAAGCAATATAACTAATCAAATCGATTCTGATTAATACTATAACCTATGGCAATCAATAGACTAAAAATTAACCGCAAATGAACAGAAATAAACTAGAATCAAGTTAACAGCAACAAACATGGGCCAATTAATTGAAACAAACACACAATCAAATAAGAACTAAGCCATATGACTACGATACATGAAAATCAAAAGACCTAAATCTAAAAAAAAACTAATTCAAACTGGAAGGAGAACACCTATTTGTTCAGAAAGAAACAAATAAACAAACACATAAAAAAAAGAAAGAAAAAGAGGTTGAGAAGCTTACTGATTTCGGCTCTAATTGCATTAACTTGAATCTGGCCCCAGAAATAATATTATATGTTTGTTCTTTGTCAAAACAAACACATAATATCATTTTTTGGGACCATTAAACACTGATAACCATGAGTTGCGATTCCGACTTTGCATAAACCCTAGATGTGGGATTGGAGAAATCCGGTTGGGATTTTTGGGAAATAACCATGAGTGTGGGACTTAGGGTGGCCTGGGGATTGTGGGGTATGATTTTGGTACGGTTTGGGTGGCGGTGCCGCCATGCATGGTGGTGGCGGTGCCTAGGGTTTGATATATTTGAGGATTTCGGCTAGGATTCGAAGGATTTCAAGCGTGGATATGGAAAGAGGAAGGAGGGAGGAATCTGTGGTGAAAATTTGGGCAAGTTTGGAGGCCGGCCGCCGCCGTGAGGCGATTTACGGTGGCGGCTTGCGGCGGAGGGGCGACGGTTTGAACATGGTACGAGGAAGATGACATTTGGTCTCTAGGGTTCCTGAAAATTTAGACACTTTTATTAAAAATCAAAGACCAATTCATGGCCGTCGGATTATACAGGATGGATGGCCCAGATTTCTTGACGCCAAACGGCGTCGTTTTGCTTAACAGGGGGGAACAGGCCGGGTAAGGGGTGTGGACTGGGCTAGACGGGTTGGTCCAGTTTGGGGATTTTTTGGCTTTGGGCTCAGGGATTCCAATGGCCCAAACAACAGCCTAAAAATTCTTTCCCTTTTCTTAATTAACTATATATTTATTTATTTTTTTCTATTTTTAATTATTTTCTCCTATTTTCAATTATGTTAATTAAGCTAAAAATCTAGAATTGGGTCCTAAATGCAAGTATGCTATTTTGTAATTTTTTTTATTTTCTATGACAACTAAAAATACACATAAAATGCAAACAAAACACAAAATCATGCACTTAATTCCTAAAAATTCAAATACTAAAAGAAAAATTCTAATTTTAATGAATTCTATAGGAGTAATTTAAGC
>NW_017672587.1:5896-61198 GCF_001879085.1 Nicotiana attenuata
GAAATAAAATGGAGGGAAATGAAAATTTGAATGAAGTGAGCTTTTGTCTTGAACTTTGTCCCTCATTGGTGAGGGACAACTACATTTGTGTGTATATATATAGGATCACTTCTTAGAGCTCTTAAAAGGAGTTGAAGAGAATGAACCCTCACGCCGTCGTCGTCGCTCGCTCGGCTCGGCTTCGGCTTTGGCTTTGGCTTTGGATTTGGATTTGTCAAATGGTCGATCGATAAGATTATTTTTTGGACAAAATTTATTTAATTAATTAATTAATAATTAATTAAAAGCCAGTCAGTTAATTAACGAAATTAACTGAAATCTGAAATCCAAAACTGAACGTTAATTTTTTCCTTCTGAACAGACACTTTTCCTGAACAGACATCACACCTCTTCCGATAATTGCCTATAAATTCTGAGGCATGGCTGCATTTTCGATACACTGAAAAATTACAAAACTTCCTTCCTTCTGAAAATCCTGCATTCTATTTCGCAGAATCTCTTCTAAATTCGTAAGTGTGATTTTGCTCCGTTCTTTGAGTTCGTTGGTATCCTGCAGTTTGTATTGCCACTGTTGCAGGAAGGTTTATTCCGTTTCATCCTGGGAGGATTTAATCCATTACCTTGGCAACGTGTGAGGGGGTTAAAATTCCTTAAGGACGCACAAGCAAATTGTGGACTCGGAATATCTTTTATACTTTACTGTTTTCCCAGTTTTTTCTTCTAATAGTCTTTCTGATTTTGTGTTTTAACACAGTAGCGTTTACAAGCTTAAGGAATTTTATCTAACGTTTCTGTGTTGAAATATATATTAAACTGTTATCTATATTTTGTATACTGGTTTGGAGACTAAAGCCTTCGTGCTTTCTACTCCAATAATTATTCTGTCCGGTTTAAAGTATATCAAAACTTTACCGGAATAATAAACGTACGGGTTTGAAGTATATAAAAACTTCACCATTGTTACATGTTGTATGTTTGGTTTGGTATTCAGTTTGAAGATATCAAAATTTCACTAATTTAACAAAGTTCTGTTTTGTTTTCAACTCTACAGAAAAATAACGAATGAAAACCAAACTAATGGAAATGTCTTGGGAACGGGTGCTACTGTTACGAGTGTTGCTGCCTCGTCAAGCCGTTCAACTCCTGCTCGTGCTATGGCAACAGCAGAAAAACCCGGAAAGTTTTCTGGTATTGACTTCAAACGTTGGCAAATCAAGATGCTCTTCTATCTTACTACGTTGAGTTTGTAGCGATTTATCAAGGAGGATCCTCCGGTCCTGGTTGAAGGCAATCCGAATGACGAACGATTTGTTGTAACTGAAGCATGGAAACATTCTGATTTCTTGTGCAAAAACTACATTTTGAGTTGTTTGGAAGATAGCTTGTACAATGTCTATAGTGTCATGGAAACTTCAAAAGCGTTATGGAATGCGCTTGAGAAGAAGTACAAGACTGAGGATGCCGGACTTAAGAAGTTCGTGGCTGCAAGGTTTTTGGATTTCAAGATGATTGACACTAGGTCGGTCATAACTCAAGTCCAAGAATTACAAGTCATTGTGCATGACCTCCTTGCTGAAGGTATGACCCGAATCAATAATTTTATTAATAAGATTTATCTTGTTATTAATTATGAATTTATTATTGAAGGTATGGTCATAAATGAGGCCTTACAAGTCGCCGCTTTCATTGAGAAGTTACCTCCGTTGTGGAAGGACTTTAAGAACTATCTAAAACACAAGCGGAAGGAGATGACACTTGAAGACTTGATTGTTCGTTTGAGGATAGAAGAGGACAACAAAAATGCTAAAAAGAAGTCACGTGGAAACTCGACAATAATAAGGGCTAACATTGTTGAGGAGGCGCCACAAAATAAGAAGAGAAAGAAGGCTTCTGGACCAAAGAATTACCCAAGCAAGAAAAAGTTCAAGGGTAATTGCCACAACTGTGAAAAATCTGGGCATAAGGCCGTGGATTATCGTGCACCAAAGAATGATACGAAGAAGAAGAATCAAGCTAACATGGTTGAAAATGCTGAAGAAATGGAGGACTTGTGTGCCATGTTGTCTGAATGCAACTTGGTAGGAAATCCTAAAGAATGGTGGATAGATTCTGGAGCCACCCGCCATGTTTGTGCTAACAAGAAGTTATTTTCTTCTTATTCCCCCGCAGGACCCGACGAGACAATTTTCATGGGAAATTCGTCTACAGCCAAAATTGAAGGAGTTGGCAAGATTGCGTTGAAGATGACATCGGGAAAAATAGTGACTCTAAACCAAGTTCTCCATGTTCCAGAAATTCGCAAGAATCTTGTGTCTACCTCACTTCTTGTCAAGAATGGATTTAAATGTATTTTGGTTTCTAATAGTGTTGTACTAAGTAAGAATGATGTGTATGTAGGAAAAGGTTACCTGAATGAGGGCCTTTTTAAGCTAAATGTAATAGCAGTTCCTATCAATAAAGTTAATGCTTCTTTGTACTTACTTGAGTCAAACACTTTATGGCATTCACGCTTAGGTCACGTCAACTTCAAAACATTGCGAAAAATGATAAATTTAGAAGTATTGCCAAAATTTGATTGCATTAATTCCAAATGTCAAATATGTGTGGAATCAAAGTATGCTAAGCATCCTTATAAGTTCGTTGAAAGGAATTCAAGTCCTTTAGACTTAATTCACACAGATATTTGCGACATGAAGTCAACACCATCTCGCGGTGGGAAAAAGTATTTTATTACTTTTATTGACGATAGCACGAGATATTGCTATGTTTATTTACTTAATAGTAAAGATGAGGCAATTGATGCTTTCAAGCAATACAAGAGTGAAGTTGAAACACAACTAAACAAAAAGATCAAAATGATAAGAAGTGATAGGGGTGGCGAATATGAATCTCCTTTTGAAGAAATATGTTTGGAAAATGGCATTATTCACCAAACAACTGCCCCTTACTCTCCACAATCTAATGGAATTGGGAGAGAAAGAATCGAACGTTGAAGGAGATGATGAATGCGTTGTTGATAAGTTCTAGCTTACCACAGAACTTGTGGGGGGAAGCTATACTTACAGCTAACCGAATAATCAACCGTGTACCTCATAGTAAAACACAGTCCATTCCTTATGAAAAGTGGAAAGGAAGGAAGCCGAGCTTGAAATACTTCAAAGTGTGGGGGTGTTTAGCTAAGGTACAAGTTCCTAAACCTAAAAGGGTTAAGATAGGTCCAAAAACGGTTGATTGTGTATTTATTGGATATGTAACCAATAGCAAGGCATATCGTTTTCTGGTTCATAAATCAGAAAATCCTGAGATTCACGTTAATACGATAATAGAATCAGATAATGCTGAATTCTTTGAAACTATTTATCCGTATAAAAAGGAAAGTGAAGTGACCTACCAAAAGTCAAAACGACCTCGGGAGGAAATAACAGATGGTATGCCTAATGAGGAAAATCCGAGAAGAAGTAAACGTCAACAGACATCTACTTCATTCGGTCCAGATTTTCTGACTTTTCTGTTAGAAAATGAACCTCGTACCTTCAAGGAAGCAATGTCTTCATCAGAAGCACAATATTGGAAAGAAGCGATCAATAGTGAAATAGAATCCATATGAGCAACCATACATGGGAATTGGTTGACCTTCCTCCAGGTAACAAAACATTGGGTTCTAAATGGATTTTCAAGAGAAAATGAAAGACGATGGTACTATTCACAAATATAAGGCAAGACTTGTTGTCAAAGGATTTAGACAGCGAGAAGGTCTTGACTATTTTGACACATACTCGCCGGTAACAAGAATTACATCCATTCGGATGCTAATAGCGTTAGCCGCCTTGTTTGGTCTTCAAATCCATCAAATGAATGTAAAAATAGCCTACTTAAATGGTGATCTAGAGGAAGAAATTTACATGAACCAACCCGAAGGGTTTGTGGTTCCGGGAAAAGAAAAGAAGGTGTGTCGACTTGTTAAGTCCCTTTATGGACTAAAACAAGCACCCAAGCAATGACATGCGAAATTTGACCAAACCATGTTGTCAAATGGCTTTAAGATTAATGAATGTGATAAATGTATTTACATTAAGAACGTTCCAAATCATATAGTCATTGTTTGCTTATATGTTGATGATATGCTAATAATGAGCAAAGACATTGCCGACATTCAAGCTACTAAGCGTATGCTTGCTAGTAAGTTTGATATAAAAGACTTAGGAGTTACCGATGTAATTCTAAGAATTAAAATCCAGAGGACTCCTCAGGGTCTAGCTTTGTCTCAATCACATTACGTGAAAATGGTACTTGAAAAATTCAAACACTTGGAATTTAGAAGTGCAAGAACTCCAATTGACTTAAACCATCATCTTATAAAGAATAAAGGTGAAAACACGTCTCAATTGGAGTATGCTCGTGTGTTGGGAAGCTTAATGTACATCATGAACTGTACACGACCTGATATAGCTTGTGCAATAAGTAAACTTAGTCGATTCACAAGTAATCCCAACAAACATCACTGGGTGGCAATGAAACGAGTTCTGGGATATTTGGAATATACCCAAGACTACGCTTTGCACTACAATAAATATCCTGCGGTTATCGAAGGATATAGTGATGCAAATTGGATAACCGGCTCAACAGAAACAAAGTCCACAAGTGGATATGTTTTTACTGTTGGTGGAGGAGCAGTATCTTGGAAGTCTTCCAAACAGACGTGCATTGCTCGCTCTACAATGGAATCAGAGTTTATAGCTTTGGATAAAGCCGGTGAAGAAGCTGAATGGCTTCGAAATTTCTTAGAAGACATTCCGTTCTGGCCAAAACCTTTGGCTCCTATTTGCATACATTGCGATAGTGAGGCTGCAATAGGACGGGCAGGGAGCGTTATGTATAACGGAAAGTCTCGTCATATACGATGAAGACATAACACCGTTAGACAACTACTTTCTAGTGGAATTATCACTATTGATTATGTAAGATCAAAGGATAATGTGGCAGATCCGCTTACAAAAGGCTTAACTAGAGAGGGAGTTGAGAAATCATCTAAGGGAATGGGACTATGGCCGAGGACAAGTCAACATGGCGGTAACTCTACCTAGAATTTTGGATATTCCGAGATCTAGGTTCAAGGAGCTCAAACAAAGTTGTGATTGACCGGTTCAACATTGTCAAAGTAAAATCTTTGGTCCATTCTCGTGATGAAGATAATGTCCAGTAACAAGGATAGAACTTTACATGTTCTTTAATGATTACCTAAGTTTGATGTGGTATTTATCAAATAGTGTCAATCTAAAGGATTACACGTTTAGGAATCACCTATGTAAGTGTGAAGTGGAAGCCGCTTCAATGAGAATTCTGTAAGGCCAATTCTCTACGCACTTATGAAACCAGGCGGTGTTCATGGCTGAAACGAACACAACAATGAGAACCAAAAGACGGTTAAGGGTTGGTTGTGTGACATATGGTTGTCTAGGTATACACTAAAGTTCGACGGTTCAAAGATATCAAATCTACCGATTGACCGAGTATATCCGACATATGTTCACTACAGAAAGTTCAAAGGGAAACCTACTTATCCAGATGCAATTAATCTTTACTTGCAAATCACACAGCTTTCATCTATGATCATTCTTGTTACAGCCATTCCCATTCATGTGGGGGATTGTTGGACTTTAAGCATTGGGCTTTAAAAACTTTAAGCATTGGGCTTTAAAAGTCTAAGAGTGTGAATTGGAAATGGTGGGAAATAAAATGGAGGGAAATGAAAATTTGAATGAAGTGAGCTTTTGTCTTGAACTTTGTCCCTCATTGGTGAGGGACAACTACATTTGTGTGTATATATATAGGATCACTTCTTAGAGCTCTTAAAAGGAGTTTAAGAGAATGAACCCTCGCGCCGTCGTCGTCGCTCGCTCGGCTCGGCTTCGGCTTCGGCTTCGGCGTTGGATTTGGATTTGGATTTGGATTTGGATTTGTCAAATGATCGATCGATAAGATTATTTTTTGGACAAAATTTATTTAATTAATTATTTAATAATTGATTAAAAGCCAGTCAGTTAATTAACGAAATTAACTGAAATCTGAAATCCAAAAACGCTGAACGTTTTCTGAACAGACACTTTTCCTGAACAGACATCACACCTCTTCCGATAATTGCCTATAAATTCTTAGGCATGGCTGCATTTTCGATACACTGAAAAATTACAGAACTTCCTTCCTTCTGAAAATCCTGCATTCTATTTCGCAGAATCTCTTCTAAATTCGTAAGTGTGATTTTGCTCCGTTCTTTGAGTTCGTTGGTATCCTGCAGTTTGTATTGCCACCGTTGCAGGAAGGTTTATTCCGTTTCATCCTGGGAGGATTTAATCCATTACCTTGGCAACGTATGAGGGGGTTAAAATTCCTTAAGGACGCACAAGCAAATTGTGGACTCGGAATATCTTTTATACTTTACTGTTTTCCCAGTTTTTTCTTCTAACAGTCTTTCTGATTTTGTGTTTTAACACAGTAGCGTTTACAACTACATCAAAACAAATATGAAAAAATTCATAAATATCCATGTAGGCTTCACAATTCAGTAATAAGCCTTCAACCATACCAAATTATCCAATAGGCTCACCCATTAGCCTATTAAATTCCATTCTTATCATTTACTACTCATTTGGAGTCATTAATCATATTATGTTAATTACCCAACACCATCAAGTCACTATTCATTGTCTTCTCCAACAAAACTCTAGGTTCAAGAACATCCATTTCAAGAACTAGTATTGTATCTTATCCAAATGGTGATTCCCAATTAAATTCGTTCATCAATTAAGTTATCAAGTCTATTGGAATCATTAGAAACTCAAGACATATGTATTTATATTAATTCATCGCTATTCATCTTCTTCTTTACCCAAAAATGGCATTATCAAGGCCCACCCTTAGGGTTCATACAATATCCCATTATAACTTCAAATATAACTCATAAAAATGCTACCCATACTCCAATATGACATATATATATATATATATATATATATATATATATATATATATATATATATATATATATATATATATATATATATATATGAAGCTCAAGTGAAGGGACTAGCTCTTGGTGGAAGAATCTCACTTTTGCTCTTTTTGGTGTTCTTGAAGATTCAACCCATTTACTATGGATTTGATCTATAATAATGTTAGTGTTGTCACTAAATAATTTTATATAATCATCATTGTATCAAAATAACTTACCTTGAAGTGTATCCATGGTGGAAGAGCTCCTCCTTCTCTCTAGAAATCAATTCCAATTTGAAGAACTAATGTTTTCTCTCTCTAAACCCCTTGTTTCGGCCCCTTTAAAATGGACCCTAAAGCTACGTAGCCTCCCTGCGTATCCAACGCATGAAAGCTACACTAGAGGCCTTCCTTTGGCCAAATTCTGAAATTGGCTACGTAGGTTGCGTAGCATGCTGCGTAGCCTACGCAGGTTGTAAAGCTTGCTGCACTGCTACCTTTTAGTAAAAAGGTCATAACATCTTGTAGAAATCTCCAAATGACAAACGGCTTGAAGCATTAGAAACTAGACACATAGACCTTTTGTTATATAGGTTATAAACCATATAAGTCTTCATATCTTGAGAGGTATGCTCGTTTGAAGTTAAGTCTCATGCGAACTCACTTGAAACTTTATCCCATCATATAATTTTCAACTTGACTTATACTTAGGGCTCTTCTTAGACCATAAACCATTGTTAATGCACCTCATACATATATTATCATGATCAATTGATATCATTCAAATTATTAGTCATGTTCCTACCCGAATTAATATAATTAGCACCTGCCAATCTTCTTAATGGTCTTAAAACACTTCAAAAAATTTCGAGGTGTTACAGATTGACAGGTTGACAGTCATCCTAGTAGGCTATCAGCTCAACGGAAGGTGTTGGTGCACTCCACTTGCTCCGGAGTTGCCTATTTTGTCAGTATGCTCTAGACATGTATTGATTGGTATAGTAGGGTCTTGTCCCGACCTTTATGACGTTTATGTACTGTTAGAGGCTTGTAGACAGATGTCATGTATATGGATACTTTTATGGCCCTGTAGGCCTATGTTTTGAGTATACAAATGATCATGTCAGCCTTATAGGCCCGTATGTCACATGTATAAGTTTCTATATCATGTTCGGTCGTCCTATATTTAGCATTCCCTTATGTTTTATTCTGTTGATCTCATAATGGCCCTTCTGGCCCATTTACCCATGATGGTGTGATAACAAAGATGCGTTACGTTGGTACTCGGTTGATTAAGGTACCGGATGCCCGTCGCGATTCTCTGATTTGGGTCGTGACAAAAAGTGGTATCTAAGTAGTTCTGTCCTAGGGAATCTACAAGACGTGTCTAGTAGAGTCTTGTTTATGGGTGTGTTGTGCACCACACTTATAAGCATGAGTCTACAGGGTATTTAGGACTGTCACTCTTTCTTCTTACTCTAGATCGTGTGGTAGATCTCATTTGTAAGAATTAAAACTCCTAAATTCTATTATTCATAATACAACGATACCTTCATCTAGAAAGACAGTTGGTAAGAGATTGAATATGGATATGGAAGAGTTGAGTCAGAAGAACTCGATTTTGCATCATGCTTTTGATGAGTAAATGTGAGGTCTTCTGTAGATCATGTGTATACTAAGACGTGTAAGCTTCTTCATAAGGATCCCTATGGCATGAATATCTATCCACCCATATGATAAAAAGTAACGAGAGACTCAGAAGGTAGATACAAGTTTCAACAAATAAAAGAAGCAAGGTGAAGAAGGGTACGAGGTACCCAGTTGGTGAAGATTATCAGCATTTACAATTCAGTCAGAGAAATATAAGCATTTTGAGTTATCTTCAACAGTAACAGAGGTATGTACAATTGGACACACCCATCTCAGTTATGCCCTATGGGAGCTAATAGATATAGTTTAAGAGAAGGATGGGATATCAGGATCCAGTTGGGGTTAGAGTAACCCAAAATGGTGGATGGATTGTTAGCATTAGCTGACATTTCCGAAGGATATTGCAAATGTGATAGTAGTTCTCCTTGTGAGACACCCAGCTAGTGCACTCCAGAATAAGTATAGTTAGATATGAATACTAGAATGTTCCAAAAATTCTGAAGATAGTCACTGGAATTCTAGAAGGGATGAATATTTACCTTAGTTGGGCACTCGTCCCTAGTAAAGAGAGAATGTTAGGCGACCCGAAGAGCCAGCGAGATGGTGCAAGGGGAGCTAAAAGCACAAGAATATTTTGTTGAAGTTTTTAGAATAAGGTGATAGACAAAACTATTAGTAGGAAAATGAGAATAGAGTAAATGAAGCATTATGAGTAAGATGTAATAAATGGGTGATAACAATAAATCAAAATATGACAGGATGACAGAGTCTATGGTCAAGTGAAAGAAAAGACAACAGGAGACACACCTTGAGACAATAAAAGTATAAGCCTAAAGTCATATCCTCATTTCGAGAAATGAGTTGGCGAGTCCAACGTGATTACCAGAAAGAAAATTTAGACCCCCCTAGAGTACTAGAAATTAGTATGGGATAGTAAACAAGATACAAAAAATCAAACATGAATTAGGGATCGAAGGAATTGGTAATAGTCGGCATCGATGAGAATTTCAGAGATCGTGTTCCGACAATAATAGAATGGACAACAGAAGAATAACCTTTAAAGGTCATTTAGGAAGACACTTCCCTAAAACAAGCACTGTGAGCATAGTTAAGCTTAAGGGACTAAGTGTGCCAATTACACTAAGTGTCACCGTAGTGCGTAAGATATTCAGTTATCCTTGGTACAGAAGGCTTACCGCAAGGCGAGTAAGATATCAGTGAAGATGTGAAAAGACGCCAAAGATGATGAGGTAACTATGGAATAGAAAAGGAAGAATTCGGTAAAAAGGCGAAAGGAATGAGATTGCATTTATTCAGACCCTATAGATATGTTACAACTCCAAAACATTATGCAAGCACGACATTGGAAAGAGGCAGTAAGGATTCCCGTACTAGATGTTATTGATAAATAAGTGCGAATGAACACTTGATACATTAGGATCCAGTACGAGAGGAAAGTTAAGACAAAGGAAATAACCCAAGAGAGATTACGCGGAATATAGATATGAGAATGGACCAAGGAGTAGTTAGTAGTTGATTAGGGAAGAGTCCAGTTATGGCTAGACAAGAAGATACAGATAAATCAACAGATCGTGCAAGATAAACGTAGTGAAGCCCAACATAGGGAATTTAGTCTCACAGATATAATGACATTGTGATCCTTGGGAAATATTCAGATATGAGTTGGGGTAGTTAAAGGTACCGTATAAAAGAATCGCCACTAAGGAGATAGTCAAAATTTCAGTTCAGAAGTAACCCTACGAACACAAGGGCGCGGAGGTAAGTAACTAAGGATAATTATAGGCGAGTAAGAACATCAAAGATTCCTTCGGGTATACGATGTAATAACCTCACAGCTTTACAAGAGTTAGAGGGTCTCCCCTAAGTAATGCCATAAAAGATTAGTTGAGGAAAGCTTTTTCTTCTTTTTACATATGTTCCACAGAAGTTTGCATGTAGTTGCTTTATTCCACAACTCCACATTGATAAAATTTAGACCACCTGCTACCCTTGGAGAGCATAGCTTTTTCCAAGCAATCAGTGCCTTTTTGGTAGGTTCAGCATTTCCTAACCATAAGAATCTTCTGCAAATCGTGTCTATGAACTGAATGACCTTCTTAGGCAGAATGAAAATCTGAGCCCAGAATGTTTGAATTGCAACCAGCACACTTTTGATTAACATTGCTCTGCCTGCATATGACAAGAATTTTTTTGTCCAACATTGTATCCTACTCAACATTCGATCAATTAATGGCTCACACTGAATAACTAACATCCTCTTTGTGCTCAAGGGTACTCCTAAATATCTGAAAGGTAATTCTCCCTTATTATAGCCCAGCATATCCATAATTTGCTTTTGAGTCATGATATCCGCTCCTCCAAAGTAAATGCAACTTTTGTTTGGTTTTGCAATTAACCCTGAAGCTGCAGAGAAAGCTTGGAATTGTTGGTGTAGCACCCTTACTGAATGTATGTCCCATCTGCAAAAAAGTAACAGATCATCAGCAAATCCTAAGTGCACTAGACTGACTTTGGCACACTTTGGATGGAATTTGAATTCCTTGTTCTCCTTCAATGGCTTCAACAGCTTACTCAGATATTCCATTGTCATCACAAATAGTACTGGTGAAAGAGGATCTCCCTGCGTAAGCCCCTTTCTTGCCTCAAAAGGCTTTGCTGGTTGCCCATTGATTATAACTGAATAGGTCACTGTACTAATGTACACCATTATCCATTTTATAAATTTCTCAGGGAACCCCAATAGATTCATCACTTGCTCAATGTATACCCATTCCACAGAGTCATATGCTTTCTGCATATCAATTTTAAGCACACATCTTAGTGATATATTCTTCCTCCTATACCCTTTGACCAATTCATGACTCATAAAAATGTCGTCAGTAATCAATCTACCAGGTACAAAAGCTGTTTGGCACTTGTCTATGAGATCTGTCATAACTTCCTGTAGTCTTGCTGTTAGGATTTTTGATATTATCTTGTATAACACTGTGCAACAAAAGATAGGCATGAACTCCTTGATGGTGGTTGGGTTCTTTACTTTAGGTATCAGGGTAATAATGGTACAATTGATGGCTTTGCACATTTCAGTAGTTTCAAAGAATTCCATTACTGCTGTAGTAACATCCTCCCCAATTATGTTATATGTCCTCTTGAAAAAATATGAATTATATCAGTCACATCCTGGTGCCTTGCTATCATCAATGCCATGTAAAGCTTTCTTCACTTCCTCTTTAGTGATTGGCTGAATTAACTGCAGTTGTTGTTGCCTGTTAAAGGTGTATCCACTCTGCATAATTTCTGGATCAACTACTGGTAATTGTGAAGCTGCTGTACCAAGTAATTTTTTGTAGAAGCTTAGGATCTCCTCTTCCACTTCAGAGTTACTTTGTAGAATTTGCCCTGCACTATCCATCAATCTGCCTATATGTTTCATTGCCTGCCTGTTTTTCACACAAACATGAAAGTATGATGTGTTAGAATCCCCTAGCTTGAGCCATTTGATTCTTGACTTCTGTTTCACGATACTTTCCTCCACTTCCAACCATTTTTCCAATTCAAATTTATCCTCCTTCTTTTGTACTATTGCTTCATTATCATTTCCGAGAAGTGTCATTCCCATTTGAATGTTCTCAAGTTTGTTCCTTGCTGCTTGAATCTTGTGACCAACACTGCTATACTCTTGACTGTTTAGTTGCTTTAGATCTCATTTCAACTTTTTGAGCTTATTCCACAGACTCAGCATTGCAGATACCCTGTGCCTCATTCTCCAGCATTGATTGAGTATATCATCAAAGTCATGATGTGCTGCTAAACAATTGAAAAATTTGAAAGGTCGCTTTCCCTCCATCACAGTATCAGTAATAGTTACTTTTAGAGGACAATGGTCTGAAAATCTTGGATTCATAATGATCCCCTCCATGGTAGGCCATTTTTGTATCCACTCTGCATTGACAAGTATTCTATCAATTCTACTATGAACATGATTGTTTGTCCAGGTGTACTTTCTCCCCATTGTTCTGATCTCATCTAGTCCAGCATCAATTATGAAAATTTTAAAGTCTTTTACCTCCACTTCTTGTACTGGATTCCCCTGCACTCTGTCCTCTATAGACAGAATACTATTGAAGTCCCCCATTATTAAGCTTGGGCCAGTGACTCCATTCATAGTTCCTTTCAGATCCTCCCATAGTATCTTCCTATCTTGTATGTTATGCTTTCCATACACTGCAACAAAGTTGAAATTGGTATTGCAATGCCTCACACTCACCTGCCCTGCTATGTATTGTTCATGAGCTTGTTTCACCTCAAACTCCACCTTTGTTCGGTCCCAAACTACCCAAATTCTACCACCTGGTGCCTCATCATAGTTAGCAGCCCATTGCCAATTACTGAACACCTTTCTCATTATTGGATCAGCATTATTTGCCTTAACTCTATTTTCTAGGACAGCCATTACTACCACATTATTCTCCCTACATAATTTTTTTAGTTCTTTTTGCTTATACACTTTATTCATACCCCTAACATTCCATGTTATGATATTCATCATGATATAGTATTTATTTTGGGTCCACCTCCTCCTTCATTTCTACTCCTCTGACCTCTTATTCCCTGAGCTTCAGATAGTTACACAATTTTTTGAGCAGTGTCAACTAGAGCTTTAAAAGCATTACCAATGTCTACTTTATCCTCTCTTGTGGTTCCCATATGCTTTTTTGATGCAGACTTCCCTCTAGCAACCTGCCATTGCTCTTCTTTTCACTGCTGAATAGGCATTGCTTCACCTTCTGGTTCCATTTGGTCCATGAACCTACCATGAGCATCAATTTTATCCACCTTAGGATCAAGTACCCTTACTATTCTCCATTCTTGCTTTATTTTCTGCTCATAGCCTCTCTGTTGTCCTCCCTCTTTATTATGCTTTTGTTGGTCGCTACATGAGTGACCAATTTGGCAACATGTTTGGCAGTACTGAGGCTTCCAGTCATACTGTACTATCTACTCGATTACCTTTCTCTTAGGGTCGTATAACTTGATTGATCCTGGTAGTGGCCTAGTAATGTCCATTTCAATTAACACCCTTGCATATGATACTCTATAACTCATTGTAGTACATGCATCCGCATATAAAGGCTTCCCCAACCTACTCCCAATTTTGCTTAAGGCCTGATTACTCAGTAGCTAAGTGGTAGCTTAGGAAATTTAACCCATAGAGGGATGGTTTTGAGTATTTCCTCACTAAAATCAAACCCTTCCTTCCATGGTCGGAGAATAATTGGTCTGCTATTCATGGTATACGGTCCATTCAGAATCACTTCATCCCTTTCTTCATAACTATTCATCAAAATTATAAAGTAGCCATCGTTATGGAATAGTACCTTTGGTTTCCTGAGTTTGCTCCACTGGCTTGCTATGAATCGTTCAATTGCCCCAATAGTTGGAGTATTTCCCACCACGTACAATATTATAGCTCGATTCCACTTCTATTCTCCTCTGCAATGTCTTCATCCAGCAATTGAACAACTATTTTCCCATCCTGTATCATCGGGGGAATATATGATAGATTCATACCTTTAGCTGTAAGTTTGTTCTCACTAAGCAATCCAGCCCAGGATCTTCCCCCAGTTCCACTCTGTGTTGTTTTCACCTCTTGCATGTTCTTCTCACTGTCAATTATAGTACTGCTCTGGTCATTTGGTAAGTCAGCATTTACTGTTCCATTGCTTTGCAAATTGCTCGTACTCGCATCGCCTATTGAGTTCGGCGCAGGTACTCCTTTGACTCCAGCGTTCATCATCAACATCGCAATGGTGACTGACTTCACCGGTGTTGTCAATTTAGTTCGAATGTTGCTTAGATCTGGCCAATTTAAATCGTTGTCACTGTCTAGATCCAAATCTCCTTCCTCATGCATTTTCTCTTTAGATTTTGATGATTTTTTCCTTGCTCTCTCGTGATGAGTTCAGTTAACTTCTTTTCTACCATCGGTGTTTTGCTGGTGTTCCTCTTTGGTCGTCCTCTTCCTCCCATTTCCGGCGAAGGCGCATGTTAGTTAGCACCTAACGTCCGCCGAGAGAAAAAAGACGAGCGATTCCCCTTGTCTAGTCTTTGAATGACTTCATTATCATGTTAATGATGCCTTTAAGTTAATGTAAGAAGTCTATAAGGGGTGATATGGGTTATACGGATTCCAATCGAAGCTTGCCGCTCGTCGTGAAGTAGTTGTGATATGTTGTTGCTTTTTTGTGTCTTGTTATTGATATTTATATGTTGCTGGATTTCTCTGGTTGTTGTTGTTAGTATATGGTATTGGAGGAGGCCCTTTTTACAGGGGAGACGCTGCCCGAATTTATGTAAACGAGCTACTAGCTTAAGTTACAAACTTAGCCTTTGCTCAGCACTAATTTTGAATCTCCTTATACTATGATAGATTGAGTTGACTTGTTTGAAGAGTTGCTTGGAAGGTATTAAGGACTCAACGTGGTTAAGGTATGTTAAGGCACTTCCTTATTTCTTTTGGTATGATCTAAAGTGAAACGAACATAAACGATACGCTATTTCATAACGGATCTACTCCTAGAAATTAAGGTTGTCCATGCTGTTCTTTCCTTACAAAGTTATTCTAAGCAAGTATATATGATCCTTGAATCCTACTGAGGTTCATATTGATAGTATGGATGTTCATAATGTTAATAGAAGGTGCAACGACCTTACGTCACTCCGAAAGGTTTAGAACGTGATTTCACAAGTCCAACATGCATTATATATAATATCTATTTTACTCTACCGAGCCGTGCTATAGTCGGCCGGGTACGACACCTATTGTGCAACCACTGATCAGTTGGGTTTACCAAGCTCCACGTGGCCGGGTTCGTTTTTACTGAGTCCTCTTCGAGGCCGGGTACGATATGATGATGATGACGCCCACAGAGGCGTATGTTTTTAATAGTATATATATGTATCATGCATTTCATGTCAGTAGCCCTCAAAGGCGCTCAGATGCTACAGGTTGTATCTCCTCTATCTCTCTTTACATTACTGTTCTTATTTATGCTTTCCTGTCTTACATACTCGGTACTTTATTCGTACTGACGTCCTTTTTGCTTGGGACGTAGCGTTTCATGCCCACAGGTCTTGATTGACGGGTTGATAGTCATCCTAGTAGGCTATCAGCTCAGCGGAAGGTGTTGGTACACTCCACTTGCTCAGGAGTTGCCCATTTTGTCAGTATGCTCTAGACATGTATTGATTGGTATGTCGGGGCCCTGTCCCGACCTTTATGACGTTTATGTACTCTTAGAGGCTTGTAGACAGATGTCATGTATATTGATATTTGTATGGCCCTGTCGGCCTATGTTTTGAGTATACGAATGATCATGTCGGTCTTATAGACCCCTATGTCACATGTATAAGTTTCTATATCATGCAGGGTCGTCCTATGTCTAGCATTCCCTTATGTTTTATTCTGGTTATCTCATAATGGCCCTTCTGGCCCATTTACCCATGATGGTGTGATAAGGAAGATACGTTACGTTGGTACTCGGTTGAGTAAGGTACCAGATGCCCTCGCGGCCCTCCGATTTGGGTCGTGCCATACAATGCTATCCTACTACAACTATGTAGTAAGTTAGCAAAATCTTATATACAGAGAGAGACCGCGCGCTAGTGTATATAATTTGCTAAAACCAGTTAAACTATACTTATAGTATTAACAAATTTACTACATCTTCGGCATATATATTTGCTGCAATTTTATTAATCTATATCGATAAAAAAATAGAAAACAATTTACACTACCACCAGTGTATATAATATTTAAATCCTTTAACCAAATACTCTACTATATTACCGTTTGAAAGAACAAAATGAAAAAACCTAAATTAAAAGCAACAGCCTTGGCAAGATATTTTGTCCCACCTACTAGTAACGAACGAGATACTTGGCACCACTTGACAAAATAGAGCTTATCGACTTGTTGGGCAATTTGGCATGGCTTCTAATATCCTCCAACTCCACCATATCCACACTCTCCCTTCAATTAATCTTCCTTCAAATCCAATTTCTAAAATTCCAATATCACAACCACTCACAAATCATATCCATGTAAAGCAGTTCACAATCAAATGCACTTCCAATCCCACGCCTGAGTCTTCAGACCCCAATTTCCTCAGTCCCACACCAACTTCAGAAACAACAATCAGCCCAGAAAAATTCCCAATAGAGAAACGAAGAAAGTCTGAGATAATTCGCAATAGAAAATCAAGAACTGGGCTTGTGAAGCAGGATCCACCAAACTTTGAGATAGGATGGAAGAGAACAAAGCCTATTAATTTGGAGAAGCCTGTAGGATATGTGATAATGGATTTTTTGGAGAAATTGGAGGAGTTGATGGCTAGAGATTTTGGGTCGACAGCATTGTTGGCTAAAGTGGGAGAAATAGTGGCAGAAAGAGCCAGAGAAGAAGCAGAAGTGTTAAGGGAAGAAGGGAAAGTTGAAGATAGAATGGTGACAGAATTGTCCAGAGTCTTGAAGTTGATGGAGATGGATTTGGCTATGGTTAGTGCTGCAGTGAAAGAAGAGACACTGAATGAGAGACTTGAACAAGCTAAGGCACGTTGTAGGCAAGCAATTCTTGTTGCTAATTCTTTTTGAAAGATTTTGCTGATAGGAAGCTCAAATCTTCTTTAATGTTGTGTAATATAGTAACTACCAGTAGTACAAGAAATCTTTCTATGGAGAAATCATTACAAAAGCAATTTTCTGTATTGGATTCTCAGTTAGCTGACTAGAAAGAGAATTATAGTGCATTCAAGTGTATCGTTCTTCTGAGCTTCTATACTGCGTTCTTAATTTACAGTATTGGACTAGCAAAACCTTCTTCCTTCTTTTTTTCCCTTGCTCTTTCCCCTCCTCAACAAGCTCCCCCTGGGGTTAAGAATGTGGATGATAGTTGCATCAACAAAGTACTGTTTTAGACACATGGGTATGAAAACTTTCTTCTCAATCAAATATATATATTTTTTTTGGTAATTAACTTTCTTTTGTATTAATCACCAAAGAAGAACTGTACAAATCCATAGTCAAGCTAACTCAGCTGACTAACTCAAAGTTTAAAAGCAAACATAGCATACCTATTTACACATATCACTAATGAATCTACTTTGTTCCTAGATAAAATTGATGTATATAACTCTTAGCTCGAGTAGCTACTCTAACATTGCAAATATATGCTATCTCCCTTGCAAGAACATCACTGCCTCGATACCTTTGGTCAAATATACGTGTGTTTCTTTCTATCCAAATTGCATATGAGGTCTCAGCATATATCATTCTGAAGATGCTAGCCTTATTGGTCTTCCCTTTTCCTTGATGCACTGAAGGTGTTGGTCCCAGCAGGTGGTGATCATTTGTACACTTTGAATCCACTTCATGACTTTCTTCCACAGTTCTATAGTATATGGACATTACACAAACAGGTGCTCCCTTGATTCATCCTGACCTTGACACATAACACATTAAGGGGTGACATTTAAACCCCAGTTGGCTAGCCTATCTTTAGTAGGTAGTCTTCCATGGAGCAACAGCCACATAGTGAAGACTGCCTTTGGCCTGGCAGAGTTGTGAAAGACTAGACATTTCTAGCTAACTCTTGGTAAGTCTCCTAAATGTTGTAGGTATATTTGTCTGATAATGCTCTTGCTGAGATCATTTAAGTTCTGTGTCTGTAGCATGGTTACTCTTGATCCAATTATTCTTCTCACCATCCAACTTGCTTGTTGTGGCAATGGCATATGTTGTAGTAGTTGTTGTTTGATATAGTATGCATTGACCCACCTTATCCATAGCTTGTCATGTTTGTGTGCTAAGTCCCAGCACGTTTTGGCAATTGCTGCTTTGTTCCATACAGGAAGGTTTATGAGAATAAGTCGACCAGCTGACCTAGGAGTACAAATCTTTTCCCATGCTACTAATGCCTTCCTGGTTATTGTGTTAGTTCCAGACCAAATGTAGCTTCTACAGAGTGCCTCAATCATTTTCAATACCTTAGCAGGCAAGATGAACAATTGAGCCCAGTAAGCTTGAATACCAAAAATAACAGATTGAACCAACTGCACACGACCAACATAGGATAGCATTTTAGCAGTCCAAGAAGAGATCTTAGCTGTGATTTTCAATCAAAGGTTGCCATTGTATGAGAGTTATTTTCTTTGTAGATAAAGGAATGCCTAGGTATTTGAAGGGCAAGGATCCCTTTTCAAACCCCAGGTGAGCCAATCAATATCTGCTCCTTCACATCTTGTTTCACCCCACCAAAATACACTGAACTTTTACCCAAATTAGCCTGCAAACCTGATGTTTCAGAGAACTGAGAGAAGTTTTTGTACAATGTGACCACTGAGGATAGATTACCTTTAGCAAATAACAAGAGATCATCGGCAAAACTCACATGAGTTATGTCCAGTTTCCTACACCTGGGTGATACTGGAATGTAGGTTCCTTCTTAAGCTCATGCAGGGATCTGCTCAAGTACTCCATCACTATTGCAAATTGGAAAGGAGAAATAAGATCTCCTTGTCTAAGACCCTTAGCAGCATTGAAAGGTTCTGTGGTTTCTCCATTCACAAGGATAGTATAGTTGACTGTCTTGATGCATTCTATTATCCCCTTGATAAACCTATCAGGAAAACCAAGCTCCTCCATCACCTATTGTAGGAAGATCCATTCTACTGAGTCATAAGCTTTTTGGAGATCAATCTTTATCATACACTTAGGATATATCTGAGCTCTACTGTAAGATTTGACTAGTTCATGAGCTAGGATGACACTGTCAACAATCTTTCTACCAGGAATGAACCATGCTTGAGCTTCACAAATGATGAATGGCATGACTTTCTGCAATCTAGAAGCCAAGATCTTAGAGATCATCTTGTATAGGATTGAACAGCAGGCTATTAGTCTATATTCTTTGACTGTGGTAGGCTTTGTCACTTTAGGAACTAATGTAACAGCGGTGCAATTGATGGCCTTATAGATCTTTCCTGTTGAGAAGAACTCCTTTATAGCATCTGTGATCTGAGTGTTAATAATGTCCCATGCTTTTTTGAAGAAAACTACATTAAAGCCATCAATACCCGGAGCTTTATCATAGACTCTGAACAATCTCTTGATTAGTTACCTCTGCACAAGATCAACTCTTTGTTGATGAGACAGTGTAGGACCATTCTTCATGTATGATCTGTTGATAGCAAGCAAAGAAGTGGCAGCTGACCCCATTAGGCTTTTATAGAAATCAACTATCTCCCTTTTGATTGCATCAGGGTCAGTCAACTTGTCTCCTAGTAGAGTAGTGATTTCTGTAATTTGCTTCTTTTGAGTTCTATCCTTCACTACTGCTGTGAAGTACTTAGAGTCTGAATTTCCAAGTTGTATCCATCTTGCTCTAGCTTTCTGTTGCAGGACACTCTCTTCAATTAATGACCACTTCTCAAGGTTGAGTAGTGTTTCCTTCTCCATATCTAATAAAGCATCATTGCAATTCAATGAAATCTTCTCTTGGATAACCCTCAAATCTATTCTAGCCTTCTCAATTTTCTGAGTGATGCCCCTGAATTCCTTAGAGTTTAAAGCTTTCAAGGCAGGTTTCATGTCTTTCAATCTTGTCCAAACTAATTTCAAAGTACCCTGTGTACTATGAGAATTCCACATGCTAGCAACTACTTAGGAAAAATCTTCATGTGCTGCCCATATGTTAAAAAATCTGAAAGGCACTCTACCAGTCCATGTTGAAGATGACAGTGTTAATAGCATAGGAGCATGGTCTGAAATTTGAGGCAGTCCATAAGTTGTTTCCACATGACCCCAGGACATCATCCATTCATAATTGCCAAAAACTCTGTCCAATCTACTGCTGACTCCATCTACTCCAGGCTGCTTATTAGACCATGTATAATAATCACCCTTCCAAGGTAGTTCTGTCAATGTAGTATGTTGAAGGCAGGCAACAAAGTCTTGAATTTCTGAGTAGCTTACTAGATTACAAGACAATCTATCGTTGTGGTATAGTACTGTATTAAAATCTCCAGCTATCAACCATTGTAATGCTATACTCAGTGATAGTAGTTGTAAGTTATCCCATAGGGCTCCTCTTTGTTCTAGCCCATTGTATCCATAGACTACAGTGAGCAAACAATCTATATCTCCTCTTCTACTTTTTACCTGACAGTGTATCATTTGAGCATCATCTTTAATACCAGTAATAATCAAGTGATTGGTATCCCATAGTATCCAAATCCTTCCATTCCTAGCATCTTTGTAGCTTGTCAGCATACTCCATCCAGGAACAATAGCTTTTGAGATCCTTTGAGCATTCCCTTCCTTCACTTTAGTTTCTACAAGTCCTACTAGCTTGATTCTATTTTCCTAATATACCCTCTAACATCCTTCTGTTTATATCGTTTATTATTTACACCCCTTATGTTCCAGAACAACCAATTCATCATTGTTGAATGATAGTTCCACCTCTATCCCGAGGTGGAATGTGCTCCTCATGCCTACTTGTTGATACAACTTCAAACCTATTCTTCACTGGGATGGGAGTCAAAGGTGGGGATTTGATGAAATTAAGTTCAGGACTTTGCACTGCTTTCCCTTTATCATTCTGCTTCTCAGCTACAGGGTATGATCTTGTTATTAGTCTTCATAGGATCAGGTGCCTTTGTTGTTCCTCTTTGATCTACAACTTCCACTTTGTTGCCAACTTGCTGCTGTTCCAAGATGAAGTATTCTGAGGACCTGCTGCATTATGTATAGGTCCTTTGGTTCTCCATTCCTGTGTGATAACCTTGTTACTCCTTGTTCTCCTTGTCTGGTTGGGATGCTGCATCACAGGTCGTGGCTGGTTGGTACACTTGTATCCCACAACCAAACATTTATCACAATTAGCAGGTTTCCAGTCATAGGTGACAGCGTGCAAAAATTTCTTTCCAGAAGGATCCATAACCACAATTTCAGTTGGTAATTCTGTTGTAACATTAACTTCAATCAAATATTTATCTGGTATCAGAAGGCAATCACTATTGCAAGAACAAACTAGCATCTCCTTGAAAGTTAGATGTGTGTTACTGGATAGACCTTACCTGTAAGAAAGACTTAAAAGAGAGAAATTGGCCGCAGTATCAAATCCACGAATAAATATTGTACTCAAGTTGCCACAATTAGCAATGAATAAATTTTGATAAAGAACAAAACATAATTGGGTGGAAAGACACGGTAAAGAAATGTTATTACAAAGCTGTTAATCACTTCATATTTGTTTCATTCAGAAGAAATAAGAAAAGAGGAACAATTGCTTTTCATAGGTTTGTTTTGACGATGAAAATAAGCAGAGAGCTCAACAGTCTACAATTGAACCCTTTGCACTACTCCAGCTAGGATTTCTCATTCTGCTTAAAACTACAGGCAGACCAATCTGCCCTGTTTTCTTTTTCTCCATGTGGGTATATACCTTGCAGGCTATGGTGTTTTCACAATTGTTCCACTAACATAAGGTTTGAACCAAATGGTCTGAAATGTTAGCACTGGACAAGATGACTAGCTACAAAATGAAAATACAGGTAAGGCCTACTAAACCATCGAAAATATCAGGTAGGAAATTTGAAGGCTAAATGTGTGTATCATCGACCAATTACAAATACGAAACTATCATATACCTGATCTCCAAATTAACAAATGATTCTACAGAGAACTCATTTTTTGGGAAAAGGGAGAACTAAGAACTCGGGAGGACGCGTGTTTCAGATTCTCTCCTTACTCTTCAAAATGAAACAAGACATCTGCACCACTTGATTCTTAGTCCTTTATACGTTCCAGTGCAAGTTCCCTTCAATGTTTCAAATAATCATAGGCAATAAATCCATGATAACAAAAGTCAAAAGAAGTGTCTCACGTTTCTCTTGATCCACTTCCAACTTGATGTTGAATCTCTGAATAATTCTAAAGCTGGACTAACATAGAGCTCTACGCCCAATGTACGAGTTCTCAGCACTAAAAGTTGTACATCTACATGATCTGCAAAAAGTTGATCTCAAGCAATTGCTGCACCAAAAAAGAATGACAAAGAAAAGTGAGCACAGAGGAAGGGGGGGAATAAAGTACCAAGCAGGAATAGATAAACTAAATGATCTGCAAAGAATATTCTCGTACAGAGATTGGCACGTTCAAAATTTATACACACCTAAGAATTTTCTAAATCATCTATGAACTCCACTGTTCACATCTCACATTCTTTCCAATTTTCTTTTTCTTCTTTTTCCCCTTTGCAGAGACAGATTTTCCATAAGTTTCTTGACAAGCTTGGAGTACACTGCAAACGTGAATATCATCCTTCGGTATTTTATTGAAAATATTTGCTGCAGATTTGTAGTCCCCTAATGCCAACAAGGCTTGATACATCCTGCATCAAGCGGTGTATTAGAGCAAATAAGGAATACATAAAAGGACAAACACCATTTGTGATCTCAAAAGTAGCCCAAACATAAGGTCAAAATACATCAATTGTTGCATCCTTCGGTAGTCACTAATAGGGAAACTGCAGCTTTTGTCAGAATAATTGTTACAATTTAACTCCTAGAATCAGTGAAAATAACTATTGTATGAAAATGATGTAAATGATTCATTTAGTGTATGTACCTATCTGTAGTGCAGAAGCTTTGTTAGTTTGATGCTCAATTACTCAAATGGTCACTCAACTATCCCAAATTATCTCCTAAAGTCACTTTTCTTTCGTTTGTAACAACAAAGTCACTAAACTATGCCTATTGCACTCAGAAGGTCACTCAACTAGATTTTTCAAATTTTGGATTGCCAAATACCTATTTTACCCTCTAAACATAAACATTTATCTTCTTTTTATTTTTTAAACTCTTTAATATTATGATTTTTCCCTTTTTAATTTACATTATGGAATTACCTATAGAATAAATAAATATTATTTATAAATTAAAAAAAAAAAGTATTTAAGTATATATAATGTTGGAATAACAAAATAATGAGCATAGTAAATTAATTAGAATAATTTGTTAGTAATAATAATTTTAGGATTTAACAACAAAAATTCAAAAATTTATTTACACAATTTAGAATGAAAGAAAATAAAGGTTGTAAAATATATATTCCATGCACGTAATATAAAAATAATTATTTAAATAAAGGTACTTTTATAATATACATTTTCAATTATATTATATATATTCCATGCACGACTTAACATACCATATACAGATAATCCCCCCTGCTTTCCGGCGACATAACTTTGTGTCATCGGAAAGTTGGTAGAAACATAATAATATAATTGAGCATAAATATATACTGTATATTATAAAAATACATTTATTTAAATAATTATTTTTATATTACGTGCATGGAATATATATTTACAACCTTTATTTTCTTTCATTCTGAATTGTGTAAATAAATTTTTGAATTTTTGTTGTTAATACTAAAAAGTTTAAAAAATAAATAAAAAGAATATAAACGTTTATAATTTAGAGGGTAAAATAGGTATTTGGCAATCCAAAATTTGAAAAATCTAGTTGAGTGACATTCTGAGTGCAATAGGCATAGTTCATGATTTTGTTGTTACAAATGAAAGAAAAGTGACTTTAGGAGAAAATTTGGGATAGTTGGGTGACCATTTGAGTAATTGACTCTTGTTTCTAACTTCTTTCCAACTTTAACTTTAAGTTGTATTAGATGGATATCTTTGCATTTCACTCGAACCAAGAAGGACAAAACGCAACAAACATATGAAAATGCACTAGTCAAGCTTATTTAAATCTTTAGAGTTGAATGATTGACTCAATAGTTTCTCAACAGATGCAACTGTAGAGAAATTAAAATAAAGAATAGGCGAAATACATAAAGCGCCCCTCCAAGTTGTCCACAACGGTCAGTTGAACACCTTAACTTGTCATATGACCAGTCAGACACCTCTACTTGGTAGAAGTATATTCTCTTAAACCCCTTCCGCTGACATGGCAAATTTTGTGTGTTACACCTACATCTAAGCGCGTGAAGATCTTGAAAATTAGGTTTATCTTTTTTTTTTTCCATAATTCAATGTGGACCCCACCACCTCCTCCGATTTCCTCCATCTTCTGCGTTGCCCCAATTATCTTCTCCATTAGAGAAGGAAGCAACATCACCGGAAACTTTTTGGCCGGAAAAGTGAGTACTTAACAGAAAATTTTCTGCAATCTTTCTTCTTTCATATTGTACCCAATTATCTTCTCCATCTTCACCCTCCATGACAGGAAAAACACAAAAATTTCCATCACCACCACAATCACCATCCGCCATTAAACAAATCCAAAAACAATTGGACTAACCTGAAAAGCTTGTAATGAATGCGGTAGCTCCAAATTTACACATCCACAACTGACAATCGGAAGGTTAAATATCAGAAGCACCAAATATTGATAGATACAGTAACGCAATATGTGAAAGTGACTCAAACACTTAAAATGGTGTCTGGTACAAGCACATCCACCATGTTCAATTGCTTCTATTTCCCTTATCGACCCCAAATCCGAAAAACTAAAAAGAACCCATCTAAAACCTTCGTCTGGTTTTGTTTATTCTGCTCCTTTTGGCATTCCTCGATGTGTTTAGGCATGGAGTAGAGGTTTCCGGTGGCAATGTTTCCGGTGGCAATGTATAAAGAGGAAGCTGCAACTTCCATGGTGTCCGGCGTCCATGGTGTTGGTCTAGGGTTTAGGGTGGTTTACGGTCTGATTTGGGAAAGTGGGGTCTTTTTCTTATTTTTTAATTAAAAATAACAACTATTTCTTAATATAGAGTATAATTTACTTAAGAAATACACGTGTCATTCAATAATTTGTCAGATTGACATGTCATCCGCGAGTGTAACTCACACATGAAGCTTGTTGAATTCGAGTGTTCACGAGACACGCCTGTGTTAAATAGAAGTATCTGACTGGTCATATGGCAAGTTAAGGTGTTCAACTGACCGTTGTGGACAACTTGGAGGGGCTGTTTATGTATTTCGCCTAAAGAATATGAGTAACTATCATGAATTTCCTAAGAACAGAATGTTCAGGCAAGCAAACAAGATTGAGAAATATCAGTAATTCGAAAATTACCTCACAAAACTTAAAACATTGTAAGGAAGACTAGCTGTTCTGTATTCTTTCCAAACCAGAGAACAAGCTTGTAAATCCCTGGCATTGACACACGCACTGAGGAGGAAATCAAGACTTTTTCTTGAAAGGCGGACACCAATCTCTTTCTTAATAGCCTGAAGGAGATCCAAGCCGAACTGCAAATTTGTTGGTTCATTTATCGCAATCTGGCAGAAAACCTGCTCGATGATTACCAAAAATCAGTATCTTACAAGAATTTAACACATCAGAGCTAAATTAAGGTCTCCATAAATAATTAGAGCCAACAATTTTGACAAGTAAAATATTATATCCAGTGAGGAGCAAGACACTCCATCTTGCACACAAGGACTGATAAGAGTATATCAACGGCAGGAGCCCTAAAAGTACTAAGATCCATGATACATAATTATAATTTCCAACCGAAAGCAGAGAAAAGGAACAAAAGCAAGACCTCATCAAACAGAACTTCTTTAGCCACTTCATCGTTCTTGTATGCATCTACCAGCTTTTTGAGCAAGTCAACAGCAGATCTATATTACACAAAGGGGGAAATTTTAAGCGAGTCAAATTTCAGCAATAACTCTCAAGAAACAGTTATGACTTTATACCTCAAGTGGTTGTGCCGAACACAATATGTTATGACCCTAAAACAAGCATCAACCCAACGATCCAGGCCATCTAGGTGCTCAAGTAAGTGCAGCAATCTATGCAACTCTCCTTCAGACTGAAGGTGTTCCTATAAAATTATGATTTAAAAGAATAAAAGTGTCAAGAATTCGGAAGGTGCTTAAAGAAAAGATCTTGGAAAGAGCATATGTGCAAGAAGGCACTTACAATGAGACATATGATTGTTTTTGGCTCCAACTTGCATTGAGCTTTATTCATTTCTTCATATATTTCAAGGGCATCAAGCATTTGTCCATGTGATGCAAGAGCTGAAATAAGCACACTTCTGATTTCATTGAAGCTCTTTACAGGTACTCTTCGATCATAGATTACCTGCACATATTTTGATGCTTTTAAATCATCAGAAGAAATATCGTTTTCGTTTGGCAAGATCTAGCTTCTTCCGAGGAGACAAAGGAACAGAAAAAAATTTCGCATGAATGCTCTACATTGGGGTTATCAGTTAGAAAGCCGTTCAATCTTGCTGCAAAAAATATATTTCACATGAAAGCTTCCGATTGGACAAGATAAAAAGCCCCAAGACGGAGAATTCACTGAGATGCAAAAATGTGCCACCAGAGACTTCAACAAGATTAAATAAATAGATAAATATAGAAAAGCATACAACTGAAATAATTTTGAAGGGGAAAACCAGCTATTAAGAATTCGTGGACCTAATAAAGAATTTACCATGCAGAAAAGGGAAACATATGGCAATCAAAGACTTGTAAAAACAAGAAACTGAACTGGGTATACTCGTGTACCTGTTTAGCCTCTTCAAACTGTCCAGAAGCTGTATATCCATTTATTAGGGCCATATATACATGCTTTGTGTATTGAACTCCAGAATCTTTCATCTCATCAAGAAACTACAGATTTTCAAATTACCAATTGTTATTGTGCATATTTATAGTCAATGTCAATAGAATAAGAATAGAATAAGCATCTTTGCGCTAATATGGAAAGAAGAAACAAAAGAGCTAAAAAGTCTATGCCCCGATAAATTAGATAAAGGAATCAGATTTATGGATCCAATTACCACTAACAAAAATTCTAAGAGAATTTTATGGTACATCACTTCACAGAATTGTAGTCACATAAAGGACAAGTTTTACATCAAATGGAAAGACTAGCACTGTGATGATGAATGTATTCACGAGACATGGTTAAATTTTTTATCCTGATTAAACATCATCTATGCCTCATTTGTTTGCACTTAATGAAGGTATGAATCTTAATCATTCATATTTCACACATTAAGTACGTTTTAAGTCTGAATCATTCAGATCTTGATCATTAAGTGTATTTTTTTTTTAATTTCACAACCACTTAATGGGTCTGAATAGGTCTGAACGATTAAAATCTATATCAGGGACTTAATTTCATTAAGATGTTATTATCCATATTCACAATTAATTACTGCTAATGCCCACCATTATCAACTACCATCATGCACCACCCGCCACCTCCATACTCAACCACCACCATCCTCAAGTATTATCATCACCGCCATCATTATTGACTACCACCACCCGCCACGTCACCATTATTGACTACCACCACTTACTACCCCTACAATTATCAACAACCACCACCACAATCATCCTCAACCATAACCATCCACCCACTCACCTCAACTGCCACCACCAACCACCCCCACCACCATTATTAACTATTACAGCTAGTGCCCACCGTTACGAACTACCAACACCGCCACCATCCGCCATTATCAACTATACCACTCACCATTCTCAACTGTAATCTCCACTAGCAATCACTACTAGCGACTATCTAGAACCACCACTATCAACCAAAACCACTACCAACCACCGCCTTTAGTCGGCATCTACAAATACCACCGTTAGCCATCCCCACCATCAACTACCATATATTTTTTTTAAATATTTTGTTGATAAAATATTAAGTAAATCAGTATTTTATTCAAATTTTATATTTATTAATTTTTATATAAAGATAACTTTTATCATTCAGATGTTGAAAAACAAACAGTCTTAATCATTTAGTATTCAGATTTTAATACACATCTTAACATTCGGATATGTATCCCAGATTCAGACGTCTTAATCTTTAAAAAAAAAACAAATGCGGCTTTAATGGCCGTCCTCTCTTTTGATATGAGGGTCAATATGAGAATTTTCTTATGTTGCATTAGTTAATTTGTAATATACAGTTTATCCCAATTCTATGCGGCAGTTATCAACTTCTTCATTTTTATGATGGTGGTGTCTGGGCTAGCTTGCCCACACCTCGACTATTCCATCGGGTACCTACTAACTCCCACCGGCACACGTACCAGGTAACTCTACCCATTAAGACTTGGATAGATGGGAAGAATCACCTAATAATTTTTATCTCCATTGGGATTTGAACCAGAGACCTCATGATTCTTCTCCCATTTCATTGACCTCTAGGCTACACCTTTCATTTTCAACTTCTTATTTTGCTAGAGTTCTCTTCCAAAGCAATATCAACATAAAATTTGAAGTTTTTTTCAATTTATTAATATGGCAAACTACAATCCATAAATCGTCATTCCTACCCAGGAGTTCAACAGTGCGCCCTTCCACACTTGTCAGCAAAGGAATCCAAGGATTTGCCAATATGCTTGCACGATTTCTTATAGTACATGAATTGAACTAGCTTTATAATCTTAAATTGGAATTAAGCTCAACATAAGCCGGCTTTCCTTCTATAATCAAGGACATTATCATCTCCATTCTATCATTTCCATTGTACGAAGTTAGAATATAATCTCCATTCTACCTTCTTACTCCCAATTACTAAACCACCTTCTATTAATAACGAGAAATATGAAAGGGCACATAATCTAGAATAAGCTAGTACAATGAAAATAATGCATCCACTCAAATTATCAAACTTAGTCAGCCAGAGAAATGAGAATGCAAGCCTTGATTCATAGTCCTATTCCCACAACAATACAAAAACAAACGCAGTGTAATCCCACAAGTGGGATCTGGGGAGGTTAGTGTGTACGCAGTCTTACCCCTATCTTATGAAGGTAGAGCGGCTATTTCCGAAATGAGAAATGCAAGTCCTGGTTTATAATCCTATTCCCATAACAATGGGTGCTAAATAATTTGGCCAAGTCTGGGCAGGTTCTTTTATAACAGATCACAGAACAGAACTTATCACAAAGGAGTACTGAACTAAGATGAAAAACAAAAGGACCTTAGATATGTTATCTCCACTTGTGCAATTGCTTATCAGATAGCTGAAAGTCTGAGAGTCTGACTTCACATTGGCATCTTCCATTTGTTTGAGAACCTTTAGTGCAGCATGAATGTCTTTCTGCAGAAAGTTCAACAAATAGGAAAAGTCAAAAGCTGAAAAAATTAGAAGTAATAAGCACTATACAATCATTATCATTTCCAGCGATAGGGAAATTCATGCAACAAAATTCCAATATATTGCATTATGCTTCTACTAGTGACTTTTAAATGACATTTAAAAAAATACCAAAAATTAACCGAACCGTACCGATACCGAAGAGAAACCGACATGATTGGTACGGTTTTTAAAAGTCTAATTTTGGTTATGCATCATAGAATAACCGAAAAATTGATATGGTACAAATTTTATAAAATAACCGACCGAACCGAACCATTGACACCCCTAGTTACTACCACGTAATAGGGCGGCTTTAAATTGGTTGGTGAGGGTCAAATTTACAGGGTTGGGTATCGGTAATGGGGCGGGTCAAGTCTAATTAAAGATTAGATGGACCAAGAGCCTTGGATGCGTGCCACGTGTCTAGTCCGTCAAAGAAGGGTATATGCGTTTCAATAGTAAGACGGTAGGGGGTTTTCTGTTCCAATAGTATAACGAAGGATAATTTTAAACAATTTCTAGTAGTAGAGGGATATTTCAGGACCTTTTCCGTTTATCCAATGAAATATTTTAAATTTAATGAAAATTTACTACATTATTTATCCACTGAAGTATCTGGTTTATTAACATAATCAATCAATCAATCAATACGCACCGATCTGAAATCAGTTGGGGTCGAAATTATCTATGTCCAGCCTGTCCAATCAAGTTCGTTCCATTACAATACAAGATAATTTAAGCAAATTCGGAGCTCTCTAAATCCCATAAGTACCCTTACTCGGATAACTACTTTGATCCTAATTAATTGGTGTCCCACATATGTATCAACTATATGCTTTATTATCATAAAAGAAGAAAATAATTGGTACTATATGCATGTGTGTGTGTGTAACAAAACTATAAATTAAAATAACTTTACTTCAAAATAATCAATTCTTAATTATCACAAAATAATGAACAGTTTTAAGAGAATTTAAAATTATGTATCTTAAAGATAAGATAATGAATAATGAACATTGCATTACTCTTTCAATCATGGAAGACCCATCTTAAACAGTTTGTTTCGAATTATTAAACCAGAAGTACAAGCATTACACAAAATTAAATTAATGAAACGAGTAAAATAACTAAACAATTAATAAGATAAGAAGCACTGTTTCTGCATTACATGCTCGTATGCAGAAATAACAAGTTATTATTTTTTTATTTTTTTGAAGAAGTAGTGTTATGTAAAGGCATCAAGAAGATGCAAGAGAATACAAAAGAGGATAAAGGTTAGCTCATGTTACCGCCACAAAAAAAAAGGGACGTATCAGACTATGAGCTAACCAATATCAAAACTACAGGAAGAATACAAAAGAGGATAAAGGTTAGCTCCTATTACAAACAAAAACCGTGTATCAGACTATGAGCTAACCAATATCAAAACAACGGGAGATTTGAATTTGTAATTTTTTACAAATGTTATTTTAGTTATATGACCCTTTCCACAAGAGATCACCGAAAAATAACAAAGAGATCTATATTTAACACAGGAGATCTTTGTAGGACCATTTTCTTCTATTCAAACTATAAGCATAGGAGATCATTTCCTCCATATATAACTAATATGTGTATAGTTATTCACAATGATATGAATATGCACATACCCAATGTGGGTATTAATACGCAAACAAAATTTGATAACCAAACATCTGAATAACAATACCCAAACAAAATACAATCACCAAACACTTGACATTTGACGCAGAATTCATCCGGAATTATTTCCAATAACACGAGTAACCAGACGACCCCTAGCTCTAGTTGCACAACTTTTGTAGAGAAACAAACAACTTTGCCCACATAATTTAGTGAAATTATTAAGATAACTTGCTAGATTTCTTACTATGTCTAGATCCACTAAAGAGGTAGCGACTTGAAATTGAGCAATAAACTTCGATGTATTTTTCCTTTTACTCAAAAAGACATTCTGTCTATCGAAAACAGTCTCTCTACCCTCAAGGTAGGGGTAAAGTCTCGTACACAATACCCTGCCTAGACCCGAGTGGGATTATACTGGATTTGTTGTTGTTGTTGTACTCAAAAAGACATTCTACAAGTACTTTGAAAGAGACGCGGTCAAGTGAAGACCACAAGAAGCAATAAATAGGTTTGAGAGTGGAAGTTAGTCGTTCTGCACATAGATAAATTATGACAACTCAAGCATAGAAGATAACATGATAAAAGGAGTACTCACCTCCCGGAAATATCCTGCCATTATGCAATTGTACATGCTAGTGGTAGGCATCATGTCAAATTTCTTCAAATCTTCGATCATGCCATATGCGCCTTCAAACTGCATTGAGGACAACATAAAGAACACTGAGCTCTTGTAGTTAGGCGAGTCTTTCAATACCCATACACAAATACGTACGTTCCCTAAGAGAAAACTTACATCTTTTGCTCTCACAGTCATATTTATCATTATCCTGAAGGTCTCGCTATCTGGCTTGAGACCATGGCGAAGTAACATTGAATATATTCGATGAACCTAAGATTCATGAGGATACACATTAAAACTTGATTTGTGACGACCAGAAATAAATCAAAGATACAAGAGATAAGCAATGGATAATTTGTAAATATTTCATGCTCCGGTACTCTGGGAAAAATTACTTATGTAAATTTCAACTCGAAGTATTTCGCCGCTAAAAGTGATTGAATCAAATAAGCAGCAAGAAATTCAGTTGACAATGAAGAAAGAAGAAAGGACAAACAGAAGGGACTGGAGTGAAACTTGAACAGATATATAAGAACACCGACGGGTTAAATTCAGCTGAAAAACTATTATAGCCATGAAGATTACCTTTTACTTGGATTTGACATCATAAACTTAGCTCTTCTACTGATAAGACATATATCAATATTTGTTAAGCCCATTTGCTAATTAATACCTAACCTATTTGGAGACTCCAATTTTGCTGTTCTTAAGAGTTAAAAGCTCCAACAAGCAGATCATGAGAACTAATTCTTCTCTCTTTAGAGAAGGAGAACTAATTCTTATCTTTTGCCCCTAAAGAATGATATCACAATCTATTCTAGTACATTAGTATTTCATCTAAACATGCTGCCCAGGATGGCTTGATCCTTTATCAAGGTTCAGCTTTGGAGCATCAAAACTGTTTACTGTAACCATATATACATGAGTAGCAAATTTATCAGAACAGCAAGGACCATCTGTGACCGTAAAATCTCAGATAATTGACGTGTCCTAGCCCAAACTATGCGACAGCTCCTCATAGATTAAGTTAATGAACTAAAACATCAAAAAAAGGTAAAAGATTCAAGTCAACCTACCAAATTATACTCACAGCTTTTATCGCAGGCATCTAGTATGGAATTAAATGTCTCCAACGTTAACGCCACACCCGCTTCAAACATCTGATCAACCATATCAAGTGCAACATGTACCTATTTGCAAAGTTGCAAGAATCAGTACATTGAAGAAGTTTAGATATCAATCATAACATGCAATGACTTATTTGCACAAAGAAATCTCCAATCACTGCATAGAGTATATCTAAAACATCAGTAAACAATCGGTTCATACCTTAAATAACTCACAACAATACATAATAAGCTTCTGATATTGGGAAGATGTTGGTGTAAGCTCCAACTCAGCATGTAAATTTTTGAATTCAAGCATCACATCTTCAAGCTTCCACAACATAACAAAGCAATCAGAGCAATATTTCACAGGTGGACACATATTAAGAACTAGCATGCCTACAGATCCACTTGGTAACTGCAATAAAAAAAAAAGGCAGCCCGATGCACTAAGCTCCCGCTATGCGCGAGTCCGGGGAAGGGCCGGACCACAAGGGTCTATTGTACGCAGCCTTACCCTGCATTTCTAAACTTGGCAACTGCAGTAGTTTATTTAAAATTTACAACCAACTTTACATTAGCAACGTAAAGAAGTTATGCTAATTGCAATCCAGAGTCAATCAGTATCTAGAGGAAAAACATAAACAGAAGGCAAAATACAATAAAAAATCAAACTCCCTTTAACTTCCATTGTTCCAGTTCATGTGACATCAGTTGACACCGTTTGACTGTACGCAGAGTTTAAAATGTTTATGTAACTTGTGACTTAAGAAAAAAAAAAGCGTCTTAGATATTCTATCCAACAATCTTTTCCATTTATTTTTCTAATTCTATCTTTTTGGCCTCGGTTGTTCTTATTGTTTTATTCTTCTTTTCATATTCTTGTGCTGAGGATCTATCTGAAACAACCTCTCTACCCCACATGATAGGGTAAGGTCTGCGTACACACTACCCGCCCCAGACCCCACTTGTGGGATTATACTGGGTTGTTGTTGCTGTTGTTTATGCAAGCATCATGTGACTTGTATACCAAGGGAGATTACCAGCAGCATTCATGAGAAGTTCCTCACCGCAAAATTTGGCATGCTAGTTGTATAATTGTAAATGAACTTTGAGATGTTTTTTGCTCCAATATCTGCTTTGAGAGAGATTACATTAGGATGCATGAGAAGGGAATGTAAGTGGAAGAGATAAGGGCACTTTGTCAGAAATTAAGGATTTGCTAACAGCAAAAGGAAAATCATCAATTTCCTTACAAATGATGCGAATATTCAAAAAAGTTTCTAGTATATAGTAATTTCCTTTTTTCTTTTTTTTGAGAAAATTGTCTATAGTATATCTATTCGCAAAATTTGATAATAACCCTTTCTAAGATGTATTGGGATAAGATACCAACATAGAGAACATCCTATGAGTTAAATAATAATGGGTAACCTTCATGTTATAGTGCCCAATGCAATTAGAAAAGATTTGCCTAACATGAGGCCAGTGAATTAACAAATGAACCAACTATATAGGCGGCGCCTCTGAACAAAAGAAAACTGACAAGTTTACCTATTGTTACTAACTCCTGAAGAAACTTCTTTGCGAAGGACTCCAGTTGCAACTTCCCCAAGAACTTGAAGATATTTGTGACACAATTCATAGATGAAATTTGTGTTATATCAACAGTGTGTAGGAGCCTCACAAAATCCTTAACACGGTCCTCTTCACACAGTGCTAACAGATAGTTTTCTGCAACATGTACAACATTGTGAGATTCTAAAGTATGACACTGGTGCAGAGACAGTCTTTGCCAGAACTCATCATAAGATGCATTTCAGAAAAAAATGTGACATTCTAAGATGGTATCTGATTGCAAAGACAGACTCTAAATCCATCAACAATTTGCATATGCATTACAAACATAATGTACAATAAATATGAGAAAAAGAAACATGCAACTTAATCATTTTAATCGCAACTCATTGAAGTACAAGGTGCCACAAGTAGCTTCTAATAACCAGTAGGATCAAGCAATTTGAATATACAAACAAAAATAGTTATAGGGACATGTGTCCAGTAAATTGCAAACCTTGAAAGGAGGATTTATCATCTCCATCATAAAGTGAAAGATGATAGAAGAGTTCTTCTAGTTTATCTTCATTCTCAACTTTAATCCAAAGCAACATCTCATAGTAAGCTAATCTTGCAAGTGAAACAGAATTTCTATCTATTATGAGCTCACAGTAAAAGTCAAACTCCTGTGCCATGCCAAAATCAATAAAATACATAAGAATTGGACCATAGCTCTCCTCTTCTACTTGGAAACCCTGTTCCTTCATTGATTTAAGAAGTTGATAAGCTTTTGAAAGCTGCTTCAACGACACCTCTTCATCATTTGTTTCTCTGGCTTTCTCTATACAGAGTCTTATTAGAGCATTATATTCTTTCAGGCCAGTTTCTCGTCCCAATTTTCCAAACACTTTAATGGTAGTATCAGTCCCCAATTTACAGGCACATTGTTTAACCAACTGGTGGAAACGACTTGTCTGACTACTCTTGAAGGTCCATATTTCCTTCCTTTCTCGTGCTATTTCTTTCCGCCGCAATGACTTATTGGATCTATCTATATTTGATAACCATGGTACATCCAATACATTTTCCAAACAACTTGCATTGCTACTCGCTTCTGAATCGATCAAATCATAATCCAAATCACCTACAATAAGAGATAATAAGAAGAATATGTAGATAAAACGGTTTGTAAGGCAATAGCATGCAGACGACATATGCTAAAACAAAAAGATATTCCAAGTCGTGCATCCTTTCCCCACATCCAATTACATCACAGTGGATCTTGTGATAGGAATTATTTCAGGTAGTCCTCTCTGATCCCACCTGCTGAAGCCTATCTTTTAAGCCTTCTGGATAATGCAGAAATATCAATATAAGGATAACAGTAGCTGGAAGATCATAGTTCACACATTTGTTCAACCTTCTGCTATCAAATATCATTACAAGAATTCCTAAGACAACCACAACATATTCAAATACCAAACTAAGGAATGCACTTATATTTTGTATTAGATGTATAGCTAAACTGAAGATTATTGATACTTAGAAATGTGGCAGAATTTTCCAATTTGGCAACTGAAAATTTGTGGAGACTCATTTAGGAGCTTTTTTTTTTTTTTTTGAGAAGGAACTCATTAGAAGTTCTCCCACTATTATTTAAGACTTCAAAGGTCAGAACATGATTGATCATAATGTGGATTCATTTTTTGAGCAAACTAACAATTATCATTATGTGCATTCATATTAAACAACTCTTCTCTACTTCTAACAAATGAGTCCATGTGATATGCCGAAGTAAAAAAAGAACAACCAAAAGAATAACAGAGCAATAAAAGAATAAACAAAAAGAAGGCAATATTTTTTTTATTTAAAAAAAAAACTCCAGCCTAAGTTAGTAGTCCTTCCTCAATTTGTAACTTATCCAAAACTTAAAAATTATGACAAATGTACCTGAATTATCAAATTAACACAGAGAAAAAAAACATACCACATAGTATCGACGATATTTCTCCTGATAGCACTTTTGCTGATTCTCCTGAAAAACAAAGAACATAAATAATCAAGCAATTTTAAGTGTTTATAGTGTTCCAGCAAAGAAGAATTAGAAGTGTGCTACCAGAATCAGCAGCTGACTTAAAATTCAGGCTTTCGGCGGCTATTTCACTGAGAGACTTGGAAGAATCAGTAAGCCGAGATGAAGATGGCGATTTAATGGAGGCAACGTACTGTTTTAGGGCAATATCCTCAGCCGAGGTAGAAGGCGCAGCGGATTTCCATTGCTTTGATATCTTACTGGCGGAGCGAAACAAAGAGCTTAGGGTTTTGGATTTGGAAGCTGGCATGAGCAATGACCCAACCAGATTCTCAACACGTGAACTGAGAGGGGCAGCAGATGTTTTGGTGAACAAAAGATTGTTTGTGTTTCTCTTCCAGTAAGATTAAGCCGTTAGGTTTGATTATGTGTAGTTAAACTAGCTTATTTTAAAAAATTAATCCAAAATGATTAGTTAATACTATTATCTATCGGGGAGAAATTTGGTGAAAGATTATAAGGAACTGACGATGAAAGGAGACAACACTGTAGAATCTTATTTCATCACACTGGCATTCAAGCAATGTTTGCAAGATAAAGATGGAACTTGTCTCAAAGGCAATATTTGATTTTGACACAGTTACCCACAAAAACAAAATTATTTAGGCTTGTCTACCTATCTATTTTTCTACCCATAAACTAATTATATTTCTTTAATGCTGTATGGTGGGCCGGGCTGGGACCGGGACCAGACCTGGCCCGCGGTCTTAACGGGCTAAACAGTCCTGGCGGCCGGTCCTGGTGGGCCGGTCCCCAATGGTGCAGGAGGCCCGTCGCGGGCCGGTTCTCTTCTGTAAGCCCACGAGCCCGGGAACGCTAAGTCCGGGACCGGCAGGCGGGCCTGGGCCGGTTCAACCGGGCCTAACGGGCTCCATCGGCTATTTTTTTTTAAAAAAAAAAAATTTAAAAAAAGACCAACAGTCAGATTTTTAAAATCTAGCCGTTGGCCTTCATAATTTATCCGTTGGCCACTTTAAAAAATAGCCATTTGGCCCCCAAACTTTATATAATTACACTTTTTCCCAATTCTCAACTATAAATACCCCCTCATTCTTTTATTTTTATTCACCAATTCATCAATCTCTCTCAATCTCTCTCAATCTATATCTAATTTCTCTTCTATAATTGCTTATTTTATTATTGCAATTTCGTGAAAAATTGTGAAGTTGGTGAATTGAAGTATTCAAGTCTTCAAGTTTTCAACGATTTTCAATTTTCAAGAAGTTGTTCGGCAATTCGGTAAACTCGTTCCAACTCTTAAGTTTTAAGAATATATTTTTGTGTGTTTAGTTTGCATAATTGTAATTAATATGGCATTTTCTTTGAAAAAAATATTTGGTGGTAAGGGAAAAGCTAAAATTGGTGAAAGTAGTCTCCAACCTACTACCCTTCCCCCGGCTCCCCGACCCAGACCTGTTACCCGTCCTGCTGCTCCTATTATTCTTGATAGTGATAACCCTTGTTTTCAATTTTCCGATAGTGAATTTTGCCATAATATTGCACCAGGTGAACAATTAAATGAAGAAGTTATGAATGCTCTTTATCCTAATCAAACTATCTTAGAAAATGATGAGGAAAATGAGGATGTAGATGAAACCCAACCGGATTTAGATGATACACCTACTAGTCCTGTTAATAACCCAACTGATGCCCCGCCCGACCCACCTGTAGAAACCCCTACTTTTAATAGACAACCTTCTAAACGCCTAGAAACATCAATAGTTTGGAATTTTTTTACTCAAGTAAGAGAACAAAATAAGGCTAAGTGTAAAACTTGTGGGAAATTGCTGGCGCATAAATATACTGGAGACCGTAGCGGTACGGGTAGTTTGGCTAGGCACATACAAACACACCCTAGAGATAAAGTTAAATATTTACAAATGAAAGCGCAGCAAGAGGGGACAAGTGTAGATACTGCGGTTAACCCTAGTACAGGTTCAAATCTAGTTCAACCAGGAATTAACACTGTGACCGGTGGTATTTTATATTACGATCCTAATAAAGATCGTGAAGAATTAGCAAAGATGGTTACCATTATGTGCTTACCCTATACTTTTCCTTCTAACCCTAATTTTGTGCATTATATTAGAAAAGTTTTTAATCCTACTTATAAAGGTTGGCCTCGCGCAACAGTTAAGAGCGATATTTATAAATATAAACATGAATATGAACAATATTTGCGGTATTTATTTACTCATATAACTAATCGGATTGCTATTACTATTGATATTGGTAGAAGTAATAATGACTGTGATTATCTAACTGTTACAAGTCATTGGATAGATGAGGAGTGGATAATGCAAAAACGCATTATTGCTTATAGAATAATTAATTCACGTCACACAGGTAAGTTTATTGCTAACACTGTTGCAGATATTTGTAGATATTTTTGCATTAGAGATAAAATAATGGCAATTTATATGGATAATGCTTCTAGTAACACTAGTGCTATAGGCATACTTACAACAACACTAAATCCTGCATTTAGTAATTGTTTCCATGTGAGATGTATTTGTCACATTTACCATTTAATCGTCGGTGATGGTATGAGAATTTTAAATTTAGAAATTGAAAAGGTTAGAATGGCTCTTAATTGGCTTTTTTATTCAAACCGTGTAGAAGTAGACTTAGAGAGTGTTTTAAAAAATGTGATGAATTTGGCCTTAGAGAAAGAAAGGTTCCTAAACCTTGTCCAACTAGATGGAATTATATGTACGAAAGTTTAGTAGTTGCATATGAATATAGAAACCCAATTAATGCAACGTTTAATGCTCGTGTTGGTGGTGAGGATGATGATGATAATCCTTACAAATCAAGATTGGACGAATGTTAAAATTCTTATAGATTTTTTAGAATATTTTTAAATTGCTACAAATGCATTTTCTAGGCAATATTATCCTACTATTTCAAATTGTTTAGTTTATATTGCAGCACTATGTGATTTGTTTGTTGAATTTTCGGAGGGTGGGGAAATTTATAAACTCGCTATAAATGCAATGAAAGAAAAGTTTTAAAAAATATTTTTTTCCCACTCCACTTATAGTGTGTGCTGCAATGTTAAATCCTACAATGAACTTAGGAGGTCCTCGCTTTTGGTACTCAAATATTTATAAGGCTTTAGATCTTTCAGTTGAGGAATTTGCTACACTCGCAGAGGCAAAGCCTCAATTAAAATAAATGCTCAAACAATTTATAATGCTTATCAACTTGCGTTAGATCATGCTAGGCCAAATGTTCCAACCCCTACTTCGTCTAGTTCACAATCATCTAAAAGAGCTGGGGCCTAAAAATACTTAAATCTTGGACGGAGTTTAGGGGTTCTCAAGGTGATAATTTTGATGAGACTTCACATCTAAATGAGCTTCAAGTTTATTTGTCGCAGGGACTTGAAAAGGAGAATCCAGGCGGCACCTTTGATCTTTTGGAATGGTGGAAGGCAAGGGAAAATATTTTCCGGTTCTTGCAAGGATGGCTCAGGATATTTTATCTATTCAAGCTTCAACAGTTGCATCAGAGAGCGCTTTCAGTCAAGCAAGACTTCAAATAGGTGATCATAGAGCGTCTATGAGGGAGAGCTTGGAAAAATCAGTACTATTCAGAGATTGGATCCGCTCGGAAAGAAGAAACTTTGGACTTGCAGAATCACAACGGAGATAGACGAAGCTTATGAAGAAATGATAAGCGAACTTGCGGAGGATGCTGCTTCGCCGGAAGCGGTAATGAACAAGCTTCTTTTCCGCCACCACCAACGGAACCTCCTCCGAACCTTGAAGGATTTATGAGATTTGTTAGAGATACAATGTAGATTATGGTGTAACTTGTACTTTGGCCTTTCTTAGGTTTTTTTTTTTCCTTTTAGTGGTGGTATTAGTACCTTGTTGTGCTCATTCCATTGGGGGGAAGAAGACTAAGAAAGATATGCCATTTTTGGTAATAAAAATTATAAGACATGCCCTTGAATATCTCTTTGCAATATTTTTTTGTCTTTAACTTGCAATTATTTATAAGCTATAATATATATACATAACATACAATATATACTAAAAGAAAATATATAAGGGAATATATATACATAACATACAATATATACTAAAAGAAAATATATAAGGGAATATATATACATAACATACAATATATACTACAAGAAAATATATAAGGGAATATATACATATAACATACTATATATAGTATACTATGTATATTATATATACTTGAAGATGTAGTACTATATATACTACAAAACAAGATTTTTCAAAATGAGGGCCCCACCCCCAATGACCACCAACGGTCATATTGCACAAATAGCCGTTTTTTTCCAATTTACAAAATTAACCTTCTCTAACACTATAAATACCCCCCTCCCTCTTCTTCATTTCAATACTCAATACTCATTTCTCAATCTAAATTTCTCTCAATCTCCAATTTTCAAGACTTCAAGTCTCAATCTCAATTTTCAAGTTAAATCATGCCTCGTTCGGAAAGAGTGCGCTTATTTGTTTCGCAATACTATGAAGTGCTTGAAGAAAATGAAGAAGGCCAAATATTAAAGTGCAAGAACTGTGGAAGAGTCTTAAATTTTCGTTCAGGATGTACCAATGTTTTAAAAGGCGGGGGCGTGAGGTGAGGCGTTTTACCTCTGACGAGGCGAGGCGTAAGCCCTGATACATGGGGCGTAAGTCCCACGGATCTTTAAATTTTACTAATTTCAAGAATTTTAAAATAGTATAAAATAAAAAATAATTATACAAATTACATTAAAATCACAAAAGTATACAAATAATCTATTTAAAATATTTATAATTTATAATTCAACTATGAATAATACGAAGTATGACATATCATAATATACAAATTAGCTGCAACGTCGTTACAACTCAAATATCAAAAGTAATGTATTTGATACGACATCTTATATGTATCTCTTAAGGAGTAATGAATCTTGAAAGAATTCCAATATTATAATTTGATATTTTTCTTAAAATACTCCTTTATTTAATATGCTTTCTATTTGAAAGAGAATGTATATAAAAACATAATTCACAATTTAAATATGATTCTCTAGCATCATTTATTTTTAAGTTTCAACAAGTTAATAAAGTGACACATAATTCACCATACAATACCATGATAACTAATTATTTATAAATAGTTGCTAGCTAATACTGAGCTTTTAAATTAATAAGTATTATATCTCGTAAACGTGAAAAAAATAATATTTTAAAAAATAATTATAAAAAACTATGGACTATTATATAGTAAAGAAATAACAAAAGTTAATAAACAAATACTTTTTAAATGAAAGATTTATTTAAATTAACTATCATAGCAATCTTAGTGTATAACATGCAATAATCTTTACTTTAATTATGACGTAAAATATTCTCAACTTAATAATTTATGATTAAGAAAAAAGTAATTTTGAATAGTCAACGATTTATTAAGAAAAATTGAGGATTTACAAAGTTAGTTACATACAATTGCATAAAGTTCTATTAGGCGAGCCTAGTACGCTGGGCGTTGGGTGTGTCCGGGGCGTAAGTCTCATAGAACTAAGCCCCACACATAAGCCCAGGGGCGTTTTATGAGTGCCCCGCCCCGGGGCGAGCCCCGGGCGAGTCCCAATTCTGCCTTTTAAAATAGAGGGGTGTACCACAGGCATTTTAAGGAGGCATATAAAGTATTGTGTTGAGGGTATTTATCCGCAAATTCGTCTTTAAGATTTTTCAACAATTTGTGTTATTTTAAAAGTATTAGACGTATTTATGTTTCATGTTGTACTTTGTTATTAATTCATTATGCATGCCAATTTAGTTTTACTATTGTTTTGTTATTTTACTTTTTCGTCAAGCACTTTAATAATTAGATTTCTATATTATATATACTACATATATTTACATAGCCATGCATAAGAGCAATTTATATATATACATACATATATGGTTTACAAGAAATTGCCTTAAATAAAAAAAATTAAAAAAAAAAAAGCCCGGAAATAAAATAGCCCGTTAAGCCCGCTAAGCCCACGAGCCCGACCCATTTAGCCCAGGACCATATGGGCTTAGGCCCGTCACGGGCTGGTCCCACCCTTGAGCCCACGAAGCCCGGGACCGCCAGAGCCCGGGACCGCTAAGCCCAGGCCCGTTTAGCCCATTTAGGCCCGGGCCCGGCCCACCATACAACCTTACATTTCCTATCCATAGTAATTTTTGTGGGGAATTTTTTCTTTATTCTCCAATTCTTTTTTATTTCAATGCTTCTTTTCTTTTCTTTTTCTTTTCTCCTGTTCTCTTTTCTCGTTTTCTTCTTATTTTTTTCTTTTTTCCTTTTCTAATTTCATTTAACTTTTTTTTTATATTCTTTTCTCTTCCTAATCTAATTTCATTTACTGTTTTCACTATTTTTTATTATTCTTTTTTTTATACTATTACTAAAGAAAAATCAAATTGTGTACCAATTAAATGTAGCTAATACAACCAAAAAATATTAACTAACACATGATACCAGTATAGTATATAGCTATNTATTTTTCTTAAACGTGATTATTATTCAATATTTATAGTTGTCAGATAAGATATATATTTATTTAGCTGCCATGTTAGTAAATTGCCAATTGCTGCTAGGTTTTTGAAAAAATTTCTTAAATTTTGTCTACATGTGTTTTTTCCCCAATAATCAACTGTGACAGCCTTTTTAAAATAGCTATAACTTTGGCCCAACACATTTTACACTTTCTATACCTTTTTTTAAACTTCAACGTCATATAAATTTTTTTATTTCTGATCGAAATTTTGTCCAGACGTATATTAATGGGGTTTTGACACAGTTACCCACAAAAACAAAACTATTTACCCTTGTCTACCCATTTATTTTTCTACCCATAAACTAATTACATTTCCTACCTATAGTAGTTTTTGTGGGGAATTTTTTCTTTATTCTCCAATTCTTTTTTTATTTCTATGCTTCTTTTCTTTTATTTTTCTTTTTTTTTCTTTTCTCCTTTTCTTTTTCTCGTTTTCTTCTTCTCTTTTTTTTTCCTTTTCTAATTTTATTTAACTTTTTTTTTATATATTCTTTTTCTCTTCATAATCTAATTTCATGTACCATTTTCATTATTTTTTATTATTTTTTTTATATTATTACTAAAGAAAATCAAATTGTGTACCAAGTAAATGTAGCTAATACAACCAAAAAATATTAACTAACATATGATACCAGTATAGTATATAGCTATACCAACAGGGTATACAATTGTACGCAAAGAGTTAAAAAAAACTAATTCAATTATTAAACTGAAATAATATCACTTGTCAATAAAAATTTCAAAAAATTCTAAAAGGATCTAATTGTAAGAGTATACCGTTACATTATATAGCATATTTTAATATTTTATTTTTTTGCATTTTCAATTTGCCCCTCACGCTGGGTAAAAGCTTAAAGCAAATTAAAAGGGAAAAGGCAAGTGAATTTACGGTAATAAGTATATTATTATAGTATATTGTATACTATTACAACATACTGTCATAGTATATTGCATATTATTACAGTTTACTATACCATAATAGTATATTGTTGCAGTATAACTATATACTCTTATAATATATTGTATACTGTAGCGGTATACTGTTAGGTAACTGTGTTCTTCTTCGATTATTACAATATACTGTTGCAGTATATTGTAAACTATAATAGTATACTGTTTCAGTATAGCTATATACTCCTACAGCATATTGTATACCGTAGCAGTATACTATTGGGTAGTTGTGTTCTTTTTCGGTTTTCAGCTAAAATTTCCAACTCAATCACCTCAAATCAGCTTCAAATGCTATCAAATTTTTCCTCCCCGCTAATTCCAGCTGCAACCTGCAAACAAAAAACGTTAGTGAGAACAAAAGAGAAAAGGGAAGACGGCAAAACCCAAAAAATATAGGGGAAAGGAACGTAAAGCATAAAGAAATAAGGGAAAGGAACATTGAAGCAACTACTAAATTCCAATTATTTTGTCAATCATTGATTAAGTAATAATACTACTATTTCCTCTTTCGGACCAGGAAAAAAAAACGTATCTGTGGGCACTGTGAAGTGTAAATACCATATAACCTCCTTAACCTTTAACGGCCGGAAAATAATATTCTCTTCACCTTTTGAATGAGAATGATAGCCCCTTTAACTTATGGGTTAACAACAAAAATTGATCTGTTCTTCCTATGATCTAGTTTTTGAATTATGCCCTGTATTTTAGTGTTGGAAACTTGTTTGCAGTGCTAAAACCACGAAGGCTTGAAGTTATTTCAATTTTCAGTGCGAACGGATGGGAAAATAGGGCAAATCAATGCCTCAGTTGTTGGTCGCATAAAGCATACGCAAACTTTAGCAAAATAGTATAGTAGTATTTTCATAAATTGAAGAATTAATGTTGCAATTGATGTCCACAAGAACTGATCTGTTGTAGTGACTAGCAGCAGCTGGAATTAGCGGGTAAATAGTTTGGGCCACATGGGTAGGAGTAGTAAATAATTTGGGTTTGGGCATTAAAAGATAAATAGTTTGGAATTAATAGGTATAAAGTGAGATTTTCTCATACAAAAAGGTAGAAATGGCGTGGGATAGCCATTTTTTAAAATGGTATTTAAGTTTTATCCAGTATTTTTAATGCTGAGCAAAAATAACCATTACTTTATCAAAATTCAAAATGAAAAACGTTTTTACCCTTCTTCATGAGTGTTGTGTAAATATTAAGGACATGGTGTCCTTAACATTTACACTGCACACATGAAGTTAAGGACGCCATGTCATTAACATTTATACTGCACATATGAAGTTAAGGACATGACATGACACTTTGTCGTTAATAGTTACACAACATTCATGAAGTAAAGGACATCATGTCCTTAATATTTACACAATACTCAAAGTTAAGGACACTATGTCCTTAACATTTATACTGCACACATCAAGTTAAGGACACCATGTCCTTAACATTTGCATTGCACGTATGAAGTTAAGGACATGAGGTCCTAAAGTTTAACAACAGAAGGTGCAAATACAAGTTAAGGACATTATGTCCTTAACATTTACACAGCACACATGAAGTTAAGGACGCCATGTCCTTAACATTTACACTGCACATATGAAGTTAAGGACATGACATAACACTTTGTCCATAATATTTACACAGCATTTATGAAGTTAAGGACACCATGTCCTTAATATTTACACAGCACTCATGTCTAGCGCAGGGGTATCTTCATCCGGGCAGATAAAATTTTAGTAAGCACTGGCTAAAGAGTAAATACATTTTAAACAATGGCTAAAGAGTAAAGACATCTCTAATTAGTGGCTAACTGTTCACTTTCCCCTACAAAAAGTGAAGCTATCATCTTTATCCTCCAAGTTCATAAATCGAAAAAGGGTCAAAAATGGCCTTAATGTATTGAAAATGGCTCAAATTTGTCCTCCTTCCACCTATTGGACCATAAATGCCCTTAACGTTAATTTTCGGACTATAAATGCCCTTCCTTCTAACATACCTATGACATGGAATATGTGGGGTTTTTCATCAACTAGGTGGCACTGGTTTATTGGTACACATGAAGATATTAGACCCAACATAAATAACCCAAGACTAACCCAAAAACAAAACCATCTCGAGAATAATTCATCTTCCTCAAAACCAAATCCTCTTTCTCTTTCTCTCTCTCTCTCTCAAAAACAACACTCAAAAGGTGATGGAAACTTTTCATGGATGTCTATGGGTTTAAGGGGTTTTCTTTCTCTGCTAACTTGGTTTTAAGGAGATGATAAAGATTTTTTTTTTTATTGCTATTAATGGTGAATTCTTATCCATTGTTGTGGCTTCCAAGCACTGTTTTTCCCCATTTTTCCTTCATTCGAAATTTACATTACATCGCTTATATTTAACAAATTTACGAATACATATACCGGAGAAAAATTCATGAATAGATATGAGAGATCAAATGTTTAATACTAGGAATGAGTAAATAAATTATTTGATTGAACTTACACTTGATTTTCACTCAATCTAGTCAGAGGATCTCTATATTAAGGGTTGTCAACCTCTCACTATTTTTTTTGGATATTCCAATAATCAAAAGATACGTCGCAACAAGAATCTGAAACTAAGTTGAAGTATCTGTAATTTATCAACAACAAAAAATATAATCACTTCAAACAAAAGAAGAAAAAGGAAAGAGAAGAAAAATATAAAAATTTACAAGGAAGTAACTCTTAATTCTCTTAAACCATGTCTTTCTCTCTTTTATCGTGCAAGAGAATGTCAACTTTCTGTGACAATGGCTTCCAATCTTTAGATGGAAAGTAGTTCTGAGATAAAAGGTTCTGGGTTTGAGGTTAGTCTAAATGGGTCGGATTATTTGTGTTAGGTCTGATATTTTATGTGTACCAATAAATCAGTACCATGTATTTAATACAAAGTCCCACATATGCCATATCATAGTTCTATTAGAAGGAGGGGCAATTTTAACCCGAATATTAACGTTAAGAGTATTTATGGACAATAGGTGGAAGGAGGGCATATTTGAGCCATTTCCAATACGTTAAGGTCATTTTTGACCCTTTTCCATTCATAAATAGTCTCTGTTAAGATCATTATTTAAATTATAATTAAAAATTATACAGTATTTAAAGCCGCCTCAAAATCAACCTTACTCGGACACACATTTAGCTATGATTGTTCAAAACTTTCAGAGTTGGACCTATCAAAAATATTCCAATTGTCTTGTTTGATTTCATAAAGTCAGTATCAACCACAAGTGCAGAATGTTCATTGTTTTATAACAACGCATAACAATGTATTACTTCTTTTAATTTGTGAAGATGGAAGAGGAAAATTGATATGAAATTTGAGATCTGATTAAAGTTTAAATACTTTCAAAATTCTAGATATATTTAGATAATGGCTATAAAAGCATCTACATAGTGCCATTTCTACAGCCTTATTCCTGCTTTAAGCGTTGAATTTTTGGCATGTTACTAAAGGCGGATCCAGAATTTGGAGAGTATGGGTGCACCATCAATTTTAATCGAATTATATTAAGTCACATGAACAGAGTAGGAGTTTGCAACCAGTCGGTTTGGTTTGCTTAGAATTTTATTCGTTGATTAACAAAGAACTTACTGTCGGACAAAAATAAATATTTTATTTTTTATTAAACTTAGATATATTTGTATATTTAGCAACAAGAGATCCTTGCTCGTGAAAAATTTCATGAAGTTTCTCAACTATAACTGAAAAATAATTCTTAGATCCTCTATATATAATAAATGGCATTCTCTCCTAATTACTAGGTGAAATACATCAAGCGCCCCTCCAAGCTGTCCACAACGGTCAGCCAGACACCTCAACTGAGGTCATTTCCAACTAGACACTTTATTTATTCAGAAAAGAAGATCAACTAAACACCCGACCATGTCAGCCTTCATCGCGTGAAATAAACTCTCTGGGACGCGAGTTGCCTACCTAAAATTAGGTTTTCCTTTTTCTTTTCCTCAAATAATATGGACCCCACCTAATTTTCAACCTTTCTCCTCCAATTTTCACACCTCCTCCTCTCAATATCAGATTTTTTGCCAAAAGACCATTTTTTCTTCTTCAAACAAACAACTAAAACACACACACAGACAATGAGAGAATTTACTCTTCTAATTTAGTTCGTCTTTTACAAAATTTCAATTCCTTCGTCTTACTATTTCAACGGAGGTCGTTGAATTGACTTTTATAGGTCAAGGAATCACCATCGTTAGAGACTTTGAAACTCATCATAAAGCGCACTCGCGAGGAGCAGCTTCTTGTTGAGAATGCTGTAGGAATATCGGAAGAAGTGACAAGAACCAAAGTCCCACATCGCAGCATGGCCGTTCACTCTGCAGAATATATCGATCTAGAAAAAAATAGACCATTCTATAACAAAGATCAGAGACCAGATAGCTATCAACTAAAATAGCTATGGAGAAATTAAAGGGAATTAATCAGCAATTGGATGAATGGGATGAAGAAGACATAAATATAGGTAGAAAAAGAAGGGGTAAAAATGAGAAAATTGGGAGTAAAAAAAAGTGTAAAAACCAGAAGCTTGACGGAGAAGAAATAGTGGAAGCTGGATCAGAGTCCGGAAGATATTCTATGCTGAAATCAAATTCCAGAAATAGAAAGAAGAAGAAGAAATTGAAAATGGGGGTGGCGCTGGTTTTGGTATGGAATCTAGAAGGAAGAAGATGAAGTTGGGGGGGGGGGGGGAGAAGGGCGCTGCTTTGCCTTTTTTTATTCTTATTTTCTTTTTTGGTATTGGCTCATTTGACATGTCATTGGCAAGTGTAACTCACGCATCTGCTCTGCTGCACTCGGGTGCCTATTTGATTTACTTGATAGTCACTTGAAGTGTTTAAATGATGCCAATTGAGGTGTCTGGATGACCGTTGTGGACAACTTGAAGGAGCGCGTTATGTATTTCGCCTAATTACTATCATGAGGTTATAATGAGATCTCGGAAAATATATGTAGCCATTCAGAGCTTAATTTTGGTCATCACATAGATAACTCATAAGCATCAAGGTACCAACATATTGGATCTTCGTGTTTTAATGACTAATTAGTAATTAGTTCAACGAAAAAGGGCTAAAAATATCCCTATCGTTAGGTAAAAGGTTTATTATCGATCTCCGTCCTCCTATTGGTCGAAAAATACATACAACATTATCTTCTGATCTGAAATTACCCCCGCGACTAACGGAACCATCTGTGGTCCCTTTTTAAATGTGTTGGCAACACGTAATTGGGCCACGTGGCTTCCTTGTTTGGATCAAATTAACCCGCCCCAAAAAGAAATTCGCCCCTATTTGTCGGACCAAACCATTGTAAGAATCTTATAGAGCCCACCCCTTTAAAAGTTTCATTCTCTTTCTCTTTCTCTTTCTTATAACAAAAATTGATGCCCTCCATAGCCAACCTTTCTTAACACAAAACCTCCAAATTTACTTTTTCTTTCCCACTCAAATCCAATTGATTAGAAAATAAATAAAGATTTGAAGGGAGTTTGTTAGAATTTACAACTAGTGAAGTAAAGTTACTTAGCCGGTATAGACATGAACTCCAATGGCAAGGAGGAAGATAGTGATGAGGTCAATGTAAATAATTGTATGGAGCAGAATGGAGGCGCCACTAGTTTGCATGTTTTCGAACTCAATCACTTTTTCACGGCCGCGAATCTGGAATAATAGGCCCGGAGTTAACAGCACGAACAACATCCCGGCGAAAATTCATTCTTCTCCGACGATCCAAAAATTTTCGCCATCGATAAAATATTTTCTTCTCTTTACAACTCTATTTTTGTTCCTCATATCTACTTTGGGATAACAAAAGGCTCTAGTGGTGAAGCTATATAGTGGAATTGTGAAAAAACCTCAATTTGTTTTTCTTTTTGAGGAATCGATTAAAGAAATTGACACCGATAAAATATTTTATCTTATTGATAGATCTATTATATTTTCTTTTAGAAGCAATTCGTTCTTTCTCTGTCATCAAGTATTGGGTATTGGTTGATTCAATGTATGAACTTGAATTTTCCTTTCTTCCATTGAGAAATTAATCAAAGAAAAGAAACCATGGCTAAGAATTTTTCACATTTCTGACAGCAGGACTATTAGAGGAATGAGTAGTCTGAACATGTACGGAAAGAGATATTGGTGGTCGTCGAAATCCGGTGGTTATCGCTAAAAATAGGGCGGTGAAGATGGTGAGGAAAGAAATGCAAGTTTTTTTAAGATAAAATAATTGGGGTGAGGCGGGTCGGATAATGTGGCGGGTATATTATACCCATATGTCTTGTCTGACCTAATAAGCCACATGGCCCAATTACGTATTGCCAACACATTAAAAAAGGGACCACATATGGTTCTGTTAGTCGCGGGGGGTAATTTTAGACCAAAAAATAATGTTGCATGTATTTTCGGATCAATAGGTGGACGGAGCTCGATAGTAAATCATTTACCAAATGATAGGGGTATTTTTAGCCCTTTTCCGTTATTTCAATTAAAGTTTAGCAATTCTTTATTTCTTTATAAAAGTAACAAAAATCTCGATTTTAAGATGTAAGGTAAGAAACAAATAGTTGAAATAAAATCATGGACGAAGATAACACAAAAAACATTAATGCATGTTGCTTGCTATTAACTGGTTTAAAACCCAATCCATAAAGAGCCAAAAAGCCTTCATATCTTGCAACAAACCAGTGCACCATCATTGGCTTATGCTGATAGGTGCCCTCTTAGCCTTGCTAAAAATTAACTGGAAAATATGAACTAAATATTAGTGGTCTTAGCCAAGGAAAATGGGTGCACGTGTACCACAAATTACCTAGTGGATCCGCCATGGGCCTGCTACCCATATATTTTATTTTAATATCTTGACTAGAATTAATTAGGAATATTCAAACGAAGTCAAATTATGTTTCCCTGTTTGGATCATTGCATGTGTGATTGATTATACTTTTTTGATTGTGTCCGACCAGTTTGCGCGTACAGACTAATTTGGATTTGAATCTGAAATTTCATGGTTCTCACCCACTTTATTGACCACGAGGTCATACCCTTAGGTGTTTTTTATAGTAAGATACTGTGAAAATAGCATGGGCTAGCCAGTTTTCGAACTAGTAATTGAAAAATATCCAATGTTTGCAAAGTCATTCGAAAATAACCACTATTTTGCTGCAACACGGAACGTTCCAGCATAATATACTGGAGATTGGTGCACCTATGTATGAACTTCTAGCATATTATGCTGGAACTCCAACACACGAAAGTTCCAACATAATATACTGGAGATTGGAGCACCTGTGTATGGACTTCCAGCATACTATATTGGAGCACTATATATTATACTGGAACTCCAGTATAATATACTGGAAGTCCAGTAGGGGTGGGCATCGGTCGGTTCGGTTCGGTTGTAAATCTTATCAGTTTGGCATATCGGTTATCGGTTTATAAATATGCTAAATCGATAACTGAACCAATAAAATATCGGTTATCGGTTAGTCGATTATTAATCTTTATCGGTCCGGTTATTGGTTTATCCGATAAGAATAAAAAATATCCAAAAATTTCATTTTTTTAATTAGAAAATGTGATCGTACTATTAAGAGAAAGGAACTGAATTTTTGCTCTTAAAAAAAGAGGGATTAAATTTCATTTTAAAAAAAAAAGTTTCTTTGCATTTGAAAAATCTCAATAAATGATCTCAATTTTTATACTTATAAGTTAGTAGGAGTAAGGAATAAGACATTCAACAATCTATCTTATTAACTAGTATCTTACTGCGGGCGGGCATAATTCACAGGAAAATAATAAAATACTAATATTGTAAATACAAAAGAATCAGTGCAACAAAAGAAACAAATAGAACAACTAAAAATTTGAACAATTAATTTTTTAATGTTTAAAACTAAAAATCTTAACTGAAGAATTAACATGAGAAATTCAGAAAAGTTTAAAACTTACTCTAAGGATTAAGGTCTGAAGATGAAGAGTAACTGCCGAGAATTGAGAGAATGAGAGAATGAAGCCATAAGGTGGCTTTATCTACTTAGTAGGTAAAATTATAATTTTGATAAGCTTATTGGGCTATTGGTTAAACCGTTAATAAATTGGGCAAATCGAGACCCGAACCGATAACCCAATAGTGAAATAACATTAAACCGTTATTGGACCATTCACCCAATAACCCGATATCGATAATCCAATAGCATTTTATCGGTTCGGGCAATCGGTTATACCCGATATATGCCCACCCCTAAAGTCCAGTATATTATGCTGGAATATTTTTCGGATTTGAACAGTGTTTTCGTTCAGATTTATCTATACATGAAAAGTGGCTAAAATTCGATTACTTTTTAAAACTGTGGCTATTTTTCAATTGCCACTTGTAAATCTAACTATTTTTGAATTTCTATCTAAGATATTCTTTTTGTATTTACATGTTTCGTTTGCTCCTTTACATTTTTTAAATTTCTTACCCTCCAATTTCTCTTGTTAAGGTATCTCCGAAAAGGTTAATGTCTGTCTATTCCATTTAATTTCATTTTTTAGTTCAAAACGCACAATGTTATTTGGTAGTCTCTCTCTGGTGAATGTTTTTTTGATTTCTCATCCGGTATTCGGTATCCACATTGGGGCCCAACTAATCCGGATTCGCGTCGGGAAATCCCACATCGGAAGATAAAGCGCTCCCTAACAAAGGCGACTCCATACCCAGGGGCTCGAACTCGAGACCTCTTAAAGCTCGCTAAGCAGCTTAGTAAATTCATACTTATTTTATTATGTTACAACATAGTCGATCCTCAATAGACGTCAGTTCATTATTTATTTAGTGAGAGAAAATATTTATGGAGTATTAAATTTCTTTTAGTTACATCATTTAATTTTCGTGCCTTTGTTCCAAAAATTAGGGTACCTTTTAATTGGTGAAAAATTTATTCATCGTGTGAATATTATTGAGTAAGTTTTATCAGGTAAATGAGAGAATATTTTACTTGGTGAAAAAAATTAAAATATTATTTGGTGAAAGAAAATATTTATTGAACAATATTATTAATTTGGCAACGTTTATTTAACAAATAAAATTCATAAGTTGAGATGGCATGCCATTTGAGAAATTCTAAAGTTTAGTGGGTGACATGGCATGCCATATCATCTCTCCCGCACCCAAATGTTGAGTTTTCGATCAGAATATTTGTTTGCTCAAAAGTTATCACATATCTTATGAGTGCAAAACAATACAAATAATCACGGGAAAATCATAGCAAATCGTAATAATCCATTGGACCAAATGAAAGAAATGAAAATAAGTACTCAGAATTAGGGGGAGAAACCTTAAAAGGCTTTATTGATGATATTTATTTGGTCTGCCTCTCCATGAAGAGATTCAGAGCCTCAATGGTGTTTTTCTCTTCCCATAAGATGGGTATATTTTTTCCTTCTCTCTCCTGTCTATAGTAGTGAAGAAGCAGCCCCTTTTCTAGGGCTTCCACTCTTAGTATTTATAGATGTGAGCTTCGTGAGCTGGCTAATAAATGGCCGTGGCCACGCTGAGGTACCATCCCCGTGGGGGAATGAATGGGCCGTGCCCTCGTAGATTCAATCGGACAAGAGTCGAATCCTCTTATAAATAAGTGGCCATACCACTTATTAATTATGGATTAGCTTAAGAGGAGATTAATTCCGTTAATTACCGTGAGGTCAGATTCTGACCCATACAGTTAGTCCCTCCGCTTATTGAGGTCGTGTTTCGGCCGAGCTCGATGAGCGAATTTCATCGATTGTGATTTGAAAAAACTCGAATAAGGGGGTCGACTTATTGACGGCGACGACCTTAGTCGTTTACACGTTGGAGATGGCCGTAGCCTTTCATATATTGGAGGTGGCCGTAGCCTTTCATATAATGGCGATGGCCGTAGCCTTTCATATGCTGGAGAGCCTTTCATATTTTGGAGATGGCCGTAGCCTTTCATATATTGGAGATGGCCGTAGCCTTTCATATATTGGGGGTGGCCGTAGCCTTTCATATATTGGAGATGGCCGTAGAAAATGAGTGTGCGCCGGGTACGTACTTGGTCACGTCCAGAATTTTGAAGGCGTACGGCGCATTCTTTCAGCGTTTGCAGGCCGTTGCGATTATTCTGACGGCGGGACGTTGGCGGATGGCTGAGAAGCCGCTTCGCGGAGCTTGTCATAATGACGCTTGCTTCGGCAGAATCGACCCGTTTTACGGTTGGTCGTGCAGTTAATGATGGCTATTGGGTTTCGCGAAAGCCATTTATGTTGCCTATAAAGGTGGATTGAGGCATTCATTTCTCATATCTTCATTGTTCATCTGAGAGAGAGACTCTGAGGAAACTTTTTCGTTTCGCTAATTCATCTTCTCTTTTCTTTCCTTTGATTGTGGTATCATTTGTCTTCGGTAGATCAACAATTGCAGTCAGTTCTTCCCACGGCGCTCTTCCGGTAGATTTTCCGGTAGTTGGAGGGCCATCTCCGGCGATGGGAGGTGCAGAACAGATGGAGTCCGGCGAAATTCCGTCGGTTGACGAGGTGGTTCCTCGACCCGGAGGTCTGGCGATTGATTTCACCGTCGACGGTGAAGAGGAACCGGTGGATGAAGCCCCGTTGATGGGGGAGATCGGGATGGCCCGATTGCGGGAACAGGGGGTCGTTCCTACCCATGCAGACATTGTTCTCGCTAGAAGCGAGGAGAGGGTCCACACCGACCGCAGGGGATACTGCATTTTCTACGCCTATCCTTTCAGGTTGGGGTTCAAGATCCCGCTCCCAATGCTGGTGGTGGATTTCTGCCGTTATTACGGGGTGTGCCCGGGTCAGCTC